>NW_027510547.1:0-33021 GCF_048772815.1 Callospermophilus lateralis | reverse complement strand
AGGAGAAAACGCAGTGAAACCTAAAAATTCAAACTGTTCCTGCAAACGAATGCTTCGACCTAGGGGAACGAAACTTGGGCATCCAAGTTTGACTGGTGTACTGCTCATTACTTGAAAGTATCATGAAGGTCGGAAGGAAAATTATATGTTGTGATTTCAGGAGACTGTAATTTTTTGGCAGCCTAACAACGCCTTTCATTGAGTGAGTTATTCGCCAGTCTCTGCTTAAGGCTACATCAAGAGGAAACAAACCTTAGAGAAAGAACGTAGAACTATTGTATTGTGTCAAGTTTCAAGAAGCTAGCCCAAACCGTGTTTGATTTAGAGTTCTAACTGCATCTGTCAATATAGGAGAAAACGCAGTGAAACCTATAAATTCAAACTGTTCCTGCAAGCGAATGCTTCGACCTAGGGGAACGAAACTTGGGCATCCAAGTTTGACTGGTGTACTGCTCATTACTTGAAAGTATCATGAAGGTCGGAAGAAAAAATATATGTTGTGATTTCAGGAGACTGTAGTTTTTTGGCAGCCTAACAACGCATTTCATTGAGTGAGTTATTCGCCAGTCTCTGCTTAAGGCTACATCAAGAGGAAACAAACCTTAGAGATAGAACGTAGAACTATTGTATTGTGTCAAGTTTCAAGAAGCTAGCACAAACCGTGTTTGATTTAGAGTTCTAACTGCATCTGTCAATTTAGGAGAAAACGCAGTGAAACCTAAAAATTCAAACTGTTCCTGCAAAGGAATGCTTCGACCTAGGAGAACGAAACTTGGGCATCCAAGTTTGACTGGTGTACTGCTCATTACTTGAAAGTATCATGAAGGTCGGAAGAAAAAATATATGTTGTGATTTCAGGAGACTGTAGTTTCTTGGCAGCCTAACAACGCCTTTCATTGAGTGAGTTATTCGCCAGTCCCTGCTTAAGGCTACATCAAGAGGAAACAAACCTTAGAGATAGAACGTAGAACTATTGTATTGTGTCAAGTTTCAAGAAGCTAGCACAAACCGTGTTTGATTTAGAGTTCTAACTGCATCTGTCAATTTAGGAGAAAACGCAGTGAAACCTAAAAATTCAAACTGTTCCTGCAAACGAATGCTTCGACCTAGGAGAACGAAACTTGGGCATCCAAGTTTGACTGGTGTACTGCTCATTACTTGAAAGTATCATGAAGGTCGGAAGAAAAAATATATGTTGTGATTTCAGGAGACTGTAGTTCTTTGGCAGCCTAACAACGCCTTTCATTGAGTGAGTTATTCGCCAGTCTCTGCTTAAGGCTACATCAAGAGGAAACAAACCTTAGAGATAGAACGTAGAACTATTGTATTGTGTCAAGTTTCAAGAAGCTAGCCCAAACCGTGTTTGATTTAGAGTTCTAACTGCATCTGTCAAAATAGGAGAAAACGCAGTGAAACCTAAAAATTCAAACTGTTCCTGCAAACGAATGTTTCGACCTAGGGGAACGAAACTTGGGCATCCAAGTTTGACTGGAGTACTGCTCATTACTTGAAAGTATCATGAAGGTCGGAAGAAAAAATATATGTTGTGATTTCAGGAGACTGTAGTTTTTTGGCAGCCTAACAACGCCTTTCATTGAGTGAGTTATTCGCCAGTCTCTGCTTAAGGCTACATCAAGAGGAAACAAACCTTAGAGATAGAACGTAGAACTATTGTATTGTGTCAAGTTTCAAGAAGCTAGCACAAACCGTGTTTGATTTAGAGTCCTAACTGCATCTGTCAATATAGGAGAAAACGCAGTGAAACCTACAAATTCAAACTGTTCCTGCAAACGAATGCTTCGACCTAGGAGAACGAAACTTGGGCATCCAAGTTTGACTGGTGTACTGCTCATTACTTGAAAGTATCATGAAGGTCGGAAGAAAAAATATATGTTGTGATTTCAGGAGACTGTAGTTTTTTGGCAGCCTAACAACGCCTTTCATTGAGTGAGTTATTCGCCAGTCCCTGCTTAAGGCTACATCAAGAGGAAACAAACCTTAGAGATAGAACGTAGAACTATTGTATTGTGACAAGTTTCAAGAAGCTAGCACAAACCGTGTTTGATTTAGAGTTCTAACTGCATCTGTCAATTTAGGAGAAAACGCAGTGAAACCTAAAAATTCAAACTGTTCCTGCAAACGAATGCTTCGACCTAGGAGAACGAAACTTGGGCATCCAAGTTTGACTGGTGTACTGCTCATTACTTGAAAGTATCATGAACGTCGGAAAAAAAAATATATGTTGTGATTTCAGGAGACTGTAGTTTTTTGGCAGCCTAACAACGCCTTTCATTGAGTGAGTTATTCGCCAGTCCCTGCTTAAGGCTACATCAAGAGGAAACAAACCTTAGAGATAGAACGTAGAACTATTGTATTGTGTCAAGTTTCAAGAAGCTAGCACAAACCGTGTTTGATTTAGAGTTCTAACTGCATCTGTCAATTTAGGAGAAAACGCAGTGAAACCTAAAAATCCAAACTGTTCCTGCAAAGGTATGCTTCGACCTAGGAGAACGAAACTTGGGCATCCAAGTTTGACTGGTGTACTGCTCATTACTTGAAAGTATCATGAAGGTCGGAAGAAAAAATATATGTTGTGATTTCAGGAGACTGTAGTTTTTTGGCAGCCTAACAACGCCTTTCATTGAGTGAGTTATTCGCCAGTCCCTGCTTAAGGCTACATCAAGAGGAAACAAACCTTAGAGATAGAACGTAGAACTATTGTATTGTGTCAAGTTTCAAGAAGCTAGCCCAAACCGTGTTTGATTTAGAGTTCTAACTGCATCTGTCAATTTAGGAGAAAACGCAGTGAAACCTAAAAATTCAAACTGTTCCTGCAAACGAATGCTTCGACCTAGGAGAACGAAACTTGGGCATCCAAGTTTGACTGGTGTACTGCTCATTACTTGAAAGTATCATGAAGGTCGGAAGAAAAAATATATGTTGTGATTTCAGGAGACTGTAGTTCTTTGGCAGCCTAACAACGCCTTTCATTGAGTGAGTTATTCGCAAGTCTCTGCTTAAGGCTACATCAAGAGGAAACAAACCTTAGAGATAGAACGTAGAACTATTGTATTGTGTCAAGTTTCAAGAAGCTAGCACAAACCGTGTTTGATTTAGAGTTCTAACTGCATCTGTCAATATAGGAGAAAACGCAGTGAAACCTAAAAATTCAAACTGTTCCTGCAAACGAATGCTTCGACCTAGGAGAACGAAACTTGGGCATCCAAGTTTGACTGGTGTACTGCTCATTACTTGAAAGTATCATGAAGGTCGGAAGAAAAAATATATGTTGTGATTTCAGGAGACTGTAGTTTTTTGGCAGCCTAACAACGCCTTTCATTGAGTGAGTTATTCGCCAGTCCCTGCTTAAGGCTACATCAAGAGGAAACAAACCTTAGAGATAGAACGTAGAACTATTGTATTGTGTCAAGTTTCAAGAAGCTAGCACAAACCGTGTTTGATTTAGAGTTCTAACTGCATCTGTCAATTTAGGAGAAAACGCAGTGAAACCTAAAAATTCAAACTGTTCCTGCAAACGAATGCTTCGACCTAGGAGAACGAAACTTGGGCATCCAAGTTTGACTGGTGTACTGCTCATTACTTGAAAGTATCATGAAGGTCGGAAGAAAAAATATATGTTGTGATTTCAGGAGACTGTAGTTCTTTGGCAGCCTAACAACGCCTTTCATTGAGTGAGTTATTCGCCAGTCTCTGCTTAAGGCTACATCAAGAGGAAACAAACCTTAGAGATAGAACGTAGAACTATTGTATTGTGTCAAGTTTCAAGTAGCTAGCACAAACCGTGTTTGATTTAGAGTTCTAACTGCATCTGTCAATATAGGAGAAAACGCAGTGAAACCTAAAAATTCAAACTGTTCCTGCAAACGAATGCTTCGACCTAGGGGAACGAAACTTGGGCATTCAAGTTTGACTGGTGTACTGCTCATTACTTGAAAGTATCATGAAGGTCGGAAGAAAAAATATATGTTGTGATTTCAGGAGACTGTAGTTTTTTGGCAGCCTAACAACGCCTTTCATTGAGTGAGTTATTCGCCAGTCTCTGCTTAAGGCTACATCAAGAGGAAACAAACCTTAGAGATAGAACGTAGAACTATTGTATTGTGTCAAGTTTCAAGAAGCTAGCAGAAACCGTGTTTGATTTAGAGTTCTAACTGCATCTGTCAATATAGGAGAAAACGCAGTGAAACCTAAAAATTCAAACTGTTCCTGCAAACGAATGCTACGACCTAGGAGAACGAAACTTGGGCATCCAAGTTTGACTGGTGTACTGCACATTACTTGAAAGTATCATGAAGGTCGGAAGGAAAATTATATGTTGTGATTTCAGGAGACTGTAATTTTTTGGCAGCCTAACAACGCCTTTCATTGAGTGAGTTAATCGCCAGTCTCTGCTTAAGGCTACATCAAGAGGAAACAAACCTTAGAGATAGAACGTAGAACTATTGTATTGTGTCAAGTTTCAAGAAGCTAGCACAAACCGTGTTTGATTTAGAGTTCTAACTGCATCTGTCAATTTAGGAGAAAACGCAGTGAAACCTAAAAATTCAAACTGTTCCTGCAAACGAATGCTTTGACCTAGGAGAACGAAACTTGGGCATCCAAGTTTGACTGGTGTACTGCTCATTACTTGAAAGTATCATGAAGGTCGGAAGAAAAAATATATGTTGTGATTTCAGGAGACTGTAGTTTTTTGGCAGCCTAACAACGCCTTTCATTGAGTGAGTTATTCGCCAGTCTCTGCTTAAGGCTACATCAAGAGGAAACAAACCTTAGAGAAAGAACGTAGAACTATTGTATTGTGTCAAGTTTCAAGAAGCTAGCCCAAACCGTGTTTGATTTGGAGTTCTAACTGCATCTGTCAATATAGGAGAAAACGCAGTGAAACCTATAAATTCAAACTGTTCCTGCAAGCGAATGCTTCGACCTAGGGGAACGAAACTTGGGCATCCAAGTTTGACTGGTGTACTGCTCATTACTTGAAAGTATCATGAAGGTCGGAAGAAAAAATATATGTTGTGATTTCAGGAGACTGTAGTTTTTTGGCAGCCTAACAACGCATTTCATTGAGTGAGTTATTCGCCAGTCTCTGCTTAAGGCTACATCAAGAGGAAACAAACCTTAGAGATAGAACGTAGAACTATTGTATTGTGTCAAGTTTCAAGAAGCTAGCACAAACCGTGTTTGATTTAGAGTTCTAACTGCATCAGTCAATTTAGGAGAAAACGCAGTGAAACCTAAAAATTCAAACTGTTCCTGCAAAGGAATGCTTCGACCTAGGAGAACGAAACTTGGGCATCCAAGTTTGACTGGTGTACTGCTCATTACTTGAAAGTATCATGAAGGTCGGAAGAAAAAATATATGTTGTGATTTCAGGAGACTGTAGTTTCTTGGCAGCCTAACAACGCCTTTCATTGAGTGAGTTATTCGCCAGTCCCTGCTTAAGGCTACATCAAGAGGAAACAAACCTTAGAGATAGAACGTAGAACTATTGTATTGTGTCAAGTTTCAAGAAGCTAGCACAAACCGTGTTTGATTTAGAGTTCTAACTGCATCTGTCAATTTAGGAGAAAACGCAGTGAAACCTAAAAATTCAAACTGTTCCTGCAAACGAATGCTTCGACCTAGGAGAACGAAACTTGGGCATCCAAGTTTGACTCGTGTACTGCTCATTACTTGAAAGTATCATGAAGGTCGGAAGAAAAAATATATGTTGTGATTTCAGGAGACTGTAGTTCTTTGGCAGCCTAACAACGCCTTTCATTGAGTGAGTTATTCGCCAGTCTCTGCTTAAGGCTACATCAAGAGGAAACAAACCTTAGAGATAGAACGTAGAACTATTGTATTGTGTCAAGTTTCAAGAAGCTAGCCCAAACCGTGTTTGATTTAGAGTTCTAACTGCATCTGTCAATATAGGAGAAAACGCAGTGAAACCTAAAAATTCAAACTGTTCCTGCAAACGAATGCTTCGACCTAGGGGAACGAAACTTGGGCATCCAAGTTTGACTGGAGTACTGCTCATTACTTGAAAGTATCATGAAGGTCGGAAGAAAAAATATATGTTGTGATTTCAGGAGACTGTAGTTTTTTGGCAGCCTAACAACGCCTTTCATTGAGTGAGTTATTCGCCAGTCTCTGCTTAAGGCTACATCAAGAGGAAACAAACCTTAGAGATAGAACGTAGAACTATTGTATTGTGTCAAGTTTCAAGAAGCTAGCACAAACCGTGTTTGATTTAGAGTTCTAACTGCATCTGTCAATATAGGAGAAAACGCAGTGAAACCTACAAATTCAAACTGTTCCTGCAAACGAATGCTTCGACCTAGGAGAACGAAACTTGGGCATCCAAGTTTGACTGGTGTACTGCTCATTACTTGAAAGTATCATGAAGGTCGGAAGAAAAAATATATGTTGTGATTTCAGGAGACTGTAGTTTTTTGGCAGCCTAACAACGCCTTTCATTGAGTGAGTTATTCGCCAGTCCCTGCTTAAGGCTACATCAAGAGGAAACAAACCTTAGAGATAGAACGTAGAACTATTGTATTGTGACAAGTTTCAAGAAGCTAGCACAAACCGTGTTTGATTTAGAGTTCTAACTGCATCTGTCAATTTAGGAGAAAACGCAGTGAAACCTAAAAATTCAAACTGTTCCTGCAAACGAATGCTTCGACCTAGGAGAACGAAACTTGGGCATCCAAGTTTGACTGGTGTACTGCTCATTACTTGAAAGTATCATGAACGTCGGAAGAAAAAATATATGTTGTGATTTCAGGAGACTGTAGTTTTTTGGCAGCCTAACAACGCCTTTCATTGAGTGAGTTATTCGCCAGTCCCTGCTTAAGGCTACATCAAGAGGAAACAAACCTTAGAGATAGAACGTAGAACTATTGTATTGTGTCAAGTTTCAAGAAGCTAGCACAAACCGTGTTTGATTTAGAGTTCTAACTGCATCTGTCAATCTAGGAGAAAACGCAGTGAAACCTAAAAATTCAAACTGTTCCTGCAAAGGAATGCTTCGACCTAGGAGAACGAAACTTGGGCATCCAAGTTTGACTGGTGTACTGCTCATTACTGGAAAGTATCATGAAGGTCGGAAGAAAAAATATATGTTGTGATTTCAGGAGACTGTAGTTTTTTGGCAGCCTAACAACGCCTTTCATTGAGTGAGTTATTCGCCAGTCCCTGCTTAAGGCTACATCAAGAGGAAACAAACCTTAGAGATAGAACGTAGAACTATTGTATTGTGTCAAGTTTCAAGAAGCTAGCCCAAACCATGTTTGATTTAGAGTTCTAACTGCATCTGTCAATTTAGGAGAAAACGCAGTGAAACCTAAAAATTCAAACTGTTCCTGCAAACGAATGCTTCGACCTAGGAGAACGAAACTTGGGCATCCAAGTTTGACTGGTGTACTGCTCATTACTTGAAAGTATCATGAAGGTCGGAAGAAAAAATATATGTTGTGATTTCAGGAGACTGTAGTTCTTTGGCAGCCTAACAACGCCTTTCATTGAGTGAGTTATTCGCCAGTCTCTGCTTAAGGCTACATCAAGAGGAAACAAACCTTAGAGATAGAACGTAGAACTATTGTATTGTGTCAAGTTTCAAGAAGCTAGCACAAACCGTGTTTGATTTAGAGTTCTAACTGCATCTGTCAATATAGGAGAAAACGCAGTGAAACCTAAAAATTCAAACTGTTCCTGCAAACGAATGCTTCGACCTAGGAGAACGAAACTTGGGCATCCAAGTTTGACTGGTGTACTGCTCATTACTTGAAAGTATCATGAAGGTCGGAAGAAAAAATATATGTTGTGATTTCAGGAGACTGTAGTTTTTTGCAGCCTAACAACGCCTTTCATTGAGTGAGTTATTCGCCAGTCCCTGCTTAAGGCTACATCAAGAGGAAACAAACCTTAGAGATAGAACGTAGAACTATTGTATTGTGTCAAGTTTCAAGAAGCTAGCACAAACCGTGTTTGATTTAGAGTTCTAACTGCATCTGTCAATTTAGGAGAAAACGCAGTGAAACCTAAAAATTCAAACTGTTCCTGCAAACGAATGCTTCGACCTAGGAGAACGAAACTTGGGCATCCAAGTTTGACTGGTGTACTGCTCATTACTTGAAAGTATCATGAATGTCGGAAGAAAAAATATATGTTGTGATTTCAGGAGACTGTAGTTCTTTGGCAGCCTAACAACGCCTTTCATTGAGTGAGTTATTCGCCAGTCTCTGCTTAAGGCTACATCAAGAGGAAACAAACCTTAGAGATAGAACGTAGAACTATTGTATTGTGTCAAGTTTCAAGAAGCTAGCCCAAACCGTGTTTGATTTAGAGTTCTAACTGCATCTGTCAATATAGGAGAAAACGCAGTGAAACCTAAAAATTCAAACTGTTCCTGCAAACGAATGCTTCGACCTAGGGGAACGAAACTTGGGCATTCAAGTTTGACTGGTGTACTGCTCATTACTTGAAAGTATCATGAAGGTCGGAAGAAAAAATATATGTTGTGATTTCAGGAGACTGTAGTTTTTTGGCAGCCTAACAACGCCTTTCATTGAGTGAGTTATTCGCCAGTCTCTGCTTAAGGCTACATCAAGAGGAAACAAACCTTAGAGATAGAACGTAGAACTATTGTATTGTGTCAAGTTTCAAGAAGCTAGCACAAACCGTGTTTGATTTAGAGTTCTAACTGCATCTGTCAATATAGGAGAAAACGCAGTGAAACCTAAAAATTCAAACTGTTCCTGCAAACGAATGCTACGACCTAGGAGAACGAAACTTGGGCATCCAAGTTTGACTGGTGTACTGCACATTACTTGAAAGTATCATGAAGGTCGGAAGGAAAATTATATGTTGTGATTTCAGGAGACTGTATTTTTTTGGCAGCCTAACAACGCCTTTCATTGAGTGAGTTAATCGCCAGTCTCTGCTTAAGGCTACATCAAGAGGAAACAAACCTTAGAGATAGAACGTAGAACTATTGTATTGTGTCAAGTTTCAAGAAGCTAGCACAAACCGTGTTTGATTTAGAGTTCTAACTGCATCTGTCAATTTAGGAGAAAACGCAGTGAAACCTAAAAATTCAAACTGTTCCTGCAAACGAATGCTTCGACCTAGGAGAACGAAACTTGGGCATCCAAGTTTGACTGGTGTACTGCTCATTACTTGAAAGTATCATGAAGGTCGGAAGAAAAAATATATGTTGTGATTTCAGGAGACTGTAGTTTTTTGGCAGCCTAACAACGCCTTTCATTGAGTGAGTTATTCGCCAGTCTCTGCTTAAGGCTACATCAAGAGGAAACAAACCTTAGAGATAGAACGTAGAACTATTGTATTGTGTCAAGTTTCAAGAAGCTAGCACAAACCGTGTTTGATTTAGAGTTCTAACTGCATCTGTCAATTTAGGAGAAAACGCAGTGAAACCTAAAAATTCAAACTGTTCCTGCAAACGAATGCTTCGACCTAGGAGAACGAAACTTGGGCATCCAAGTTTGACTGGTGTACTGCTCATTACTTGAAAGTATCATGAAGGTCGGAAGAAAAAATATATGTTGTGATTTCAGGAGACTGTAGTTTTTTGGCAGCCTAACAACGCCTTTCATTGAGTGAGTTATTCGCCAGTCTCTGCTTAAGGCTACATCAAGAGGAAACAAACCTTAGAGATAGAACGTAGAACTATTGTATTGTGTCAAGTTTCAAGAAGCTAGCCCAAAGCGTGTTTGATTTAGAGTTCTAACTGCATCTGTCAATATAGGAGAAAACGCAGTGAAACCTACAAATTCAAACTGTTCCTGCAAACGAATGCTTCGACCTAGGAGAACGAAACTTGGGCATCCAAGTTTGACTGGTGTACTGCTCATTACTTGAAAGTATCATGAAGGTCGGAAGAAAAAATATATGTTGTGATTTCAGGAGACTGTAGTTTTTTGGCAGCCTAACAACGCCTTTCATTGAGTGAGTTATTCGCCAGTCCCTGCTTAAGGCTACATCAAGAGGAAACAAACCTTAGAGATAGAACGTAGAACTATTGTATTGTGTCAAGTTTCAAGAAGCTAGCACAAACCGTCTTTGATTTAGAGTTCTAACTGCATCTGTCAATATAGGAGAAAACGAGGGAAACCTAAAAATTCAAACTGTTCCTGCAAACGAATGCTTCGACCTAGGAGAACGAAACTTGGGCATCCAAGTTTGACTGGTGTACTGCTCATTACTTGAAAGTATCATGAAGGTCGGAAGAAAAAATATATGTTGTGGTTTCAGGAGACTGTAGTTTTTTGGCAGCCTAACAACGCCTTTCAGTGAGTGAGTTATTCGCCAGTCTCTGCTTAAGGCTACATCAAGAGGAAACAAACCTTAGAGATAGAACGTAGAACTATTGTATTGTGTCAAGTTTCAAGAAGCTAGCACAAAACGTGTTTGATTTAGAGTTCTAACTGCATCTGTCACTATATTAGAAAACGCAGTGAAACCTAAAAATTCAAACTGTTCCTGCAAACGAATGCTTCGAGCTAGGGGAACGAAACTTGGGCATCCAAATTTGACTGGTGTACTGCTCATAACTTGAAAGTATCATGAAGGTCGGAAGAAAAAATATATGTTGTGGTTTCAGGAGACTGTAGTTTTTTGGCAGCCTAACAACGCCTTTCATTGAGTGAGTTATTCGCCAGTCTCTGCTTAAGGCTACATCAAGAGGAAACAAACCTTAGAGATAGAACGTAGAACTATTGTATTGTGTCAAGTTTCAAGAAGCTAGCACAACCGTGTTTGATTTAGAGTTCTAACTGCATCTGTCAATATAAGAGAAAACGCAGTGAAACCTAAAAATTCAAACTGTTCCTGCAAACGAATGCTTCGACCTAGGAGAACGAAACTTGGGCATCCAAGTTTGACTGGTGTACTGCTCATTACTTGAAAGTATCATGAAGGTCGGAAGAAAAAATATATGTTGTGATTTCAGGAGACTGTAGTTCTTTGGCAGCCTAACAACGCCTTTCATTGAGTGAGTTATTCGCCAGTCTCTGCTTAAGGCTACATCAAGAGGAAACAAACCTTAGAGATAGAACGTAGAACTATTGTATTGTGTCAAGTTTCAAGAAGCTAGCACAAACCGTGTTTGATTTAGTGTTCTAACTGCATCTGTCAATATAGGAGAAAACGCAGTGAAACCTAAAAATTCAAACTGTTCCTGCAAACGAATGCTTCGACCTAGGAGAACGAAACTTGGGCATCCAAGTTTGACTGGTGTACTGCTCATTACTTGAAAGTATCATGAAGGTCGGAAGAAAAAATATATGTTGTGATTTCAGGAGACTGTAGTTTTTTGGCAGCCTAACAACGCCTTTCATTGAGTGAGTTATTCGCCAGTCTCTGCTTAAGGCTACATCAAGAGGAAACAAACCTTAGAGATAGAACGTAGAACTACTGTATTGTGTCAAGTTTCAAGAAGCTAGCACAAACCGTGTTTGATTTAGAGTTCGAACTGCATCTGTCAATATAGGAGAAAACGCAGGGAAACCTAAAAATTCAAACTGTTCCTGCAAACGAATGCTTCGACCTAGGAGAAAGAAACTTGGGCATCCAAGTTTGACTGGTGTACTGCTCATTACTTGAAAGTATCATGAAGGTCGGAAGAAAAAATATATGTTGTGGTTTCAGGAGACTGTAGTTTTTTGGCAGCCTAACAACGCCTTTCAGTGAGTGAGTTATTCGCCAGTCTCTGCTTAAGGCTTCATCAAGAGGAAACAAACCTTAGAGATAGAACGTAGAACTATTGTATTGTGTCAAGTTTCAAGAAGCTAGCACAAACCGTGTTTGATTTAGAGTTCTAACTGCATCTGTCACTATATTAGAAAACGCAGTGAAACCTAAAAATTCAAACTGTTCCTGCAAACGAATGCTTCGAGCTAGGGGAACGAAACTTGGGCATCCATGTTTGACTGGTGTACTGCTCATTACTTGAAAGTATCATGAAGGTCGGAAGAAAAAATATATGTTGTGATTTCAGGAGACTGTAGTTCTTTGGCAGCCTAACAACGCCTTTCATTGAGTGAGTTATTCGCCAGTCTCTGCTTAAGGCTACATCAAGAGGAAACAAACCTTAGAGATAGAACGTAGAACTATTGTATTGTGTCAAGTTTCAAGAAGCTAGCACAAACCGTGTTTGATTTAGTGTTCTAACTGCATCTGTCAATATAGGAGAAAACGCAGTGAAACCTAAAAATTCAAACTGTTCCTGCAAACGAATGATTCGCCCTAGGAGAACGAAACTTGGGCATCCAAGTTTGACTGGTGTACTGCTCATTACTTGAAAGTATCATGAAGGTCGGAAGAAAAAATATATGTTGTGATTTCAGGAGACTGTAGTTTTTTGGCAGCCTAACAACGCCTTTCATTGAGTGAGTTATTCGCCAGTCTCTGCTTAAGGCTACATCAAGAGGAAACAAACCTTAGAGATAGAAGGTAGAACTACTGTATTGTGTCAAGTTTCAAGAAGCTAGCACAAACCGTGTTTGATTTAGAGTTCGAACTGCATCTGTCAATATAGGAGAAAACGCAGGGAAACCTAAAAATTCAAACTGTTCCTGCAAACGAATGCTTCGACCTAGGAGAAAGAAACTTGGGCATCCAAGTTTGACTGGTGTACTGCTCATTACTTGAAAGTATCATGAAGGTCGGAAGAAAAAATATATGTTGTGGTTTCAGGAGACTGTAGTTTTTTGGCAGCCTAACAACGCCTTTCAGTGAGTGAGTTATTCGCCAGTCTCTGCTTAAGGCTTCATCAAGAGGAAACAAACCTTAGAGATAGAACGTAGAACTATTGTATTGTGTCAAGTTTCAAGAAGCTAGCACAAACCGTGTTTGATTTAGAGTTCTAACTGCATCTGTCACTATATTAGAAAACGCAGTGAAACCTAAAAATTCAAACTGTTCCTGCAAACGAATGCTTCGAGCTAGGGGAACGAAACTTGGGCATCCAAATTTGACTGGTGTACTGCTCATTATTTGAAAGTATCATGAAGTTCGGAAGAAAAAATATATGTTGTGGTTTCAGGAGACTGTAGTTTTTTGGCAGACTAACAACGCCTTTCATTGAGTGAGTTATTCGCCAGTCTCTGCTTAAGGCTACATCAAGAGGAAACAAACCTTAGAGATAGAACGTAGAACTATTGTATTGTGTCAAGTTTCAAGAAGCTAGCACAAACCGTGTTTGATTTAGAGTTCTAACTGCATCTGTCAATATAAGAGAAAACGCAGTGAAACCTAAAAATTCAAACTGTTCCTGCAAACGAATGCTTCGACCTAGGAGAACGAAACTTGGGCATCCAAGTTTGACTGGTGTACTGCTCATTACTTGAAAGTATCATGAAGGTCGGAAGAAAAAATATATGTTGTGATTTCAGGAGACTGTAGTTCTTTGGCAGCCTAACAACGCCTTTCATTGAGTGAGTTATTCGCCAGTCTCTGCTTAAGGCTACATCAAGAGGAAACAAACCTTAGAGATAGAACGTAGAACTATGAATTGTGTCAAGTTTCAAGAAGCTAGCACAAACCGTGTTTGATTTAGTGTTCTAACTGCATCTGGTCAATATAGGAGAAAAACGCAGTGAAACCTAAAAATTCAAACTGTTCCTGCAAACGAATGCTTCGACCTAGGAGAACGAAACTTGGGCATCCCAAGTTTAACTGGTGTACTGCTCATTACTTGAAAGTATCATGAAGGTCGGAAGAAAAAAATATATGTTGTGATTTCAGGAGACTGTAGTTTTTTGGCACCCTAACAACGCCTTTCATTGAGTGAGTTTATTCGCCAGTCTCTGCTTAAGGCTACATCAAGAGGAAACAAACTTTAGAGATAGAACGTAGAACTATTGTATTGTGTCAAGTTTCAAGAAGCTAGCACAAACCGTGTTTGATTTAGAGTTCTAACTGTATCTGTCAATATAGGAGAAAACGCAGTGAAACCTAAAAATTCAAACTGTTCCTGCAAACGAATGCTTCGACCTAGGAGAACGAAACTTGGGCATCCAAGTTTGACTGGTGTACTGCTCATTACTTGAAAGTATCATGAAGGTCGGAAGAAAAAATATATGTTGTGATTTCAGGAGACTGTAGTTTTTTGGCAGCCTAACAACGCCTTTCATTGAGTGAGTTATTCGCCAGTCTCTGCTTAAGGCTACATCAAGAGGAAACAAACCTTAGAGATAGAACGTAGAACTATTGTATTGTGTCAAGTTTCAAGAAGCTAGCCCAAACCGTGTTTGATTTAGAGTTCTAACTGCATCTGTCAATATAGGAGAAAACGCAGTGAAACCTAAAAATTCAAACTGTTCCTGCAAACGAATGCTTCGACCTAGGGGAACGAAACTTGGGCATCCAAGTTTGACTGGTGTACTGCTCATTACTTGAAAGTATCATGAAGGTCGGAAGAAAAAATATATGTTGTGATTTCAGGAGACTGTAATTTTTTGGCAGCCTAACAACGCCTTTCATTGAGTGAGTTATTCGCCAGTCTCTGCTTAAGGCTACATCAAGAGGAAACAAACCTTAGAGATAGAACGTAGAACTATTGTATTGTGTCAAGTTTCAAGAAGCTAGCACAAACCGTGTTTGATATAGAGTTCTAACTGCATCTGTCAATATAGGAGAAAACGCAGTGAAACCTAAAAATTCAAACTGTTCCTGCAAACGAATGCTACGACCTAGGAGAACGAAACTTGGGCATCCAAGTTTGACTGGTGTACTGCTCATTACTTGAAAGTATCATGAAGGTCGGAATGAAAATTATATGTTGTGATTTCAGGAGACTGTAGTTTTTTGGCAGCCTAACAACGCCTTTCATTGAGTGAGTTATTCGCCAGTCTCTGCTTAAGGCTACATCAAGAGGAAACAAACCTTAGAGATAGAACGTAGAACTATTGTATTGTGTCAAGTTTCAAGAAGCTAGCACAAACCGTGTTTGATTTAGAGTTCTAACTGCATCTGTCAATTTAGGAGAAAACGCAGTGAAACCTAAAAATTCAAACTGTTCCTGCAAACGAATGCTTCGACCTAGGAGAACGAAACTTGGGCATCCAAGTTTGACTGGTGTACTGCTCATTACTTGAAAGTATCATGAAGGTCGGAAGAAAAAATATATGTTGTGATTTCAGGAGACTGTAGTTCTTTGGCAGCCTAACAACGCCTTTCATTGAGTGAGTTATTCGCCAGTCTCTGCTTAAGGCTACATCAAGAGGAAACAAACGTTAGAGATAGAACGTAGAACTATTGTATTGTGTCAAGTTTCAAGAAGCTAGCCCAAACCGTGTTTGATTTAGAGTTCTAACTGCATCTGTCAATATAGGAGAAAACGCAGTGAAACCTACAAATTCAAACTGTTCCTGCAAACGAATGCTTCGACCTAGGAGAACGAAACTTGGGCATCCAAGTTTGACTGGTGTACTGCTCATTACTTGAAAGTATCATGAAGGTCGGAAGAAAAAATATATGTTGTGATTTCAGGAGACTGTAGTTTTTTGGCAGCCTAACAACGCCTTTCATTGAGTGAGTTATTCGCCAGTCCCTGCTTAAGGCTACATCAAGAGGAAACAAACCTTAGAGATAGAACGTAGAACTATTGTATTTTGTCAAGTTTCAAGAAGCTAGCACAAACCGTGTTTGATTTAGAGTTCTAACTGCATCTGTCAATATAGGAGAAAACGAGGGAAACCTAAAAATTCAAACTGTTCCTGCAAACGAATGCTTCGACCTAGGAGAACGAAACTTGGGCATCCAAGTTTGACTGGTGTACTGCTCATTACTTGAAAGTATCATGAAGGTTGGAAGAAAAAATATATGTTGTGGTTTCAGGAGACTGTAGTTTTTTGGCAGCCTAACAACGCCTTTCAGTGAGTGAGTTATTCGCCAGTCTCTGCTTAAGGCTTCATCAAGAGGAAACAAACCTTAGAGATAGAACGTAGAATTATTGTATTGTGTCAAGTTTCAAGAAGCTAGCACAAACCGTGTTTGATTTAGAGTTCTAACTGCATCTGTCACTATATTAGAAAACGCAGTGAAACCTAAAAATTCAAACTGTTCCTGCAAACGAATGCTTCGAGCTAGGGGAACGAAACTTGGGCATCCAAATTTGACTGGTGTACTGCTCATTACTTGAAAGTATCATGAAGGTCGGAAGAAAAAATATATGTTGTGGTTTCAGGAGACTGTAGTTTTTTGGCAGCCTAACAACGCCTTTCATTGAGTGAGTTATTCGCCAGTCTCTGCTTAAGGCTACATCAAGAGGAAACAAACCTTAGAGATAGAACGTAGAACTATTGTATTGTGTCAAGTTTCAAGAAGCTAGCACAAACCGTGTTTGATTTAGAGTTCTAACTGCATCTGTCAATATAAGAGAAAACGCAGTGAAACCTAAAAATTCAAACTGTTCCTGCAAACGAATGCTTCGACCTAGGAGAACGAAACTTGGGCATCCAAGTTTGACTGGTGTACTGCTCATTACTTGAAAGTATCATGAAGGTCGGAAGAAAAAATATATGTTGTGATTTCAGGAGACTGTAGTTCTTTGGCAGCCTAACAACGCCTTTCATTGAGTGAGTTATTCGCCAGTCTCTGCTTAAGGCTACATCAAGAGGAAACAAACCTTAGAGATAGAACGTAGAACTATTGTATTGTGTCAAGTTTCAAGAAGCTAGCACAAACCGTGTTTGATTTAGTGTTCTAACTGCATCTGTCAATATAGGAGAAAACGCAGTGAAACCTAAAAATTCAAACTGTTCCTGCAAACGAATGCTTCGACCTAGGAGAACGAAACTTGGGCATCCAAGTTTGACTGGTGTACTGCTCATTACTTGAAAGTATCATGAAGGTCGGAAGAAAAAATATATGTTGTGATTTCAGGAGACTGTAGTTTTTTGGCAGCCTAACAACGCCTTTCATTGAGTGAGTTATTCGCCAGTCTCTGCTTAAGGCTACATCAAGAGGAAACAAACCTTAGAGATAGAACGTAGAACTACTGTATTGTGTCAAGTTTCAAGAAGCTAGCACAAACCGTGTTTGATTTAGAGTTCGAACTGCATCTGTCAATATAGGAGAAAACGCAGGGAAACCTAAAAATTCAAACTGTTCCTGCAAACGAATGCTTCGACCTAGGAGAACGAAACTTGGGCATCCAAGTTTGACTGGTGTACTGCTCATTACTTGAAAGTATCATGAAGGTCGGAAGAAAAAATATATGTTGTGGTTTCAGGAGACTGTAGTTTTTTGGCAGCCTAACAACGCCTTTCAGTGAGTGAGTTATTCGCCAGTCTCTGCTTAAGGCTTCATCAAGAGGAAACAAACCTTAGAGATAGAACGTAGAACTATTGTATTGTGTCAAGTTTCAAGAAGCTAGCACAAACCGTGTTTGATTTAGAGTTCTAACTGCATCTGTCACTATATTAGAAAACGCAGAGAAACCTACAAATTCAAACTGTTCCTGCAAACGAATGCTTCGAGCTAGGGGAACGAAACTTGGGCATCCAAATTTGACTGGTGTACTGCTCATTACTTGAAAGTATCATGAAGGTCGGAAGAAAAAATATATGTTGTGGTTTCAGGAGACTGTAGTTTTTTGGCAGCCTAACAACGCCTTTCATTGAGTGAGTTATTCGCCAGTCTCTGCTTAAGGCTACATCAAGAGGAAACAAACCTTAGAGATAGAACGTAGAACTATTGTATTGTGTCAAGTTTCAAGAAGCTAGCACAAACCGTGTTTGATTTAGAGTTCGAACTGCATCTGTCAATATAAGAGAAAACGCAGTGAAACCTAAAAATTCAAACTGTTCCTGCAAACGAATGCTTCGACCTAGGAGAACGAAACTTGGGCATCCAAGTTTGACTGGTGTACTGCTCATTACTTGAAAGTATCTTGAAGGTCGGAAGAAAAAATATATGTTGTGATTTCAGGAGACTGTAGTTCTTTGGCAGCCTAACAACGCCTTTCATTGAGTGAGTTATTCGCCAGTCTCTGCTTAAGGCTACATCAAGAGGAAACAAACCTTAGAGATAGAACGTAGAACTATTGAATTGTGTCAAGTTTCAAGAAGCTAGCACAAACCGTGTTTGATTTAGTGTTCTAACTGCATCTGTCAATATAGGAGAAAACGCAGTGAAAATTAAAAATTCAAACTGTTCCTGCAAACGAATGCTTCGACCTAGGAGAACGAAACTTGGGCATCCAAGTTTGACTGGTGTACTGCTCATTACTTGAAAGTATCATGAAGGTCGGAAGAAAAAATATATGTTGTGATTTCAGGAGACTGTAGTTTTTTGGCAGCCTAACAACGCCTTTCATTGAGTGAGTTATTCGCCAGTCTCTGCTTAAGGCTACATCAAGAGGAAACAAACCTTAGAGATAGAACGTAGAACTATTGTATTGTGTCAAGTTTCAAGAAGCTAGCACAAACCGTGTTTGATTTAGAGTTCTAACTGCATCTGTCAATAGAGGAGAAAACGCAGTGAAACCTAAAAATTCAAACTGTTCCTGCAAACGAATGCTTCGACCTAGGAGAACGAAACTTGGGCATCCAAGTTTGACTGGTGTACTGCTCATTACTTGAAAGTATCATGAAGGTCGGAAGAAAAAATATATGTTGTGATTTCAGGAGACTGTAGTTCTTTGGCAGCCTAACAACGCCTTTCATTGAGTGAGTTATTCGCCAGTCTCTGCTTAAGGCTACATCAAGAGGAAACAAACCTTAGAGACAGAACGTAGAACTATTGTATTGTGTCAAGTTTCAAGAAGCTAGCCCAAACCGTGTTTGATTTAGAGTTCTAACTGCATCTGTCAATATAGGAGAAAACGCAGTGAAACCTAAAAATTCAAACTGTTCCTGCAAACGAATGCTTCGACCTAGGGGAACGAAACTTGGGCTTCCAAGTTTGACTGGTGTACTGCTCATTACTTGAAAGTATCATGAACGTCGGAAGAAAAAATATATGTTGTGATTTCAGGAGACTGTAGTTCTTTGGCAGCCTAACAACGCCTTTCATTGAGTGAGTTATTCGCCAGTCTCTGCTTAAGGCTACATCAAGAGGAAACAAACCTTAGAGATAGAACGTAGAACTATTGTATTGTGTCAAGTTTCAAGAAGCTAGCACAAACCGTGTTTGATTTAGAGTTCTAACTGCATCTGTCAATATAGGAGAAAACGCAGTGAAACCTAAAAATTCAAACTGTTCCTGCAAACGAATGCTTCGACCTAGGAGAACGAAACTTGGGCATCCAAGTTTGACTGGTGTACTGCTCATTACTTGAAAGTATCATGAAGGTCGGAAGAAAAAATATATGTTGTGATTTCAGGAGACTGTAGTTTTTTGGCAGCCTAACAACGCCTTTCATTGAGTGAGTTATTCGCCAGTCTCTGCTTAAGGCTACATCAAGAGGAAACAAACCTTAGAGATAGAACGTAGAACTATTGTATTGTGTCAAGTTTCAAGAAGCTAGCACAAACCGTGTTTGATTTAGAGTTCTAACTGCATCTGTCAATATAGGAGAAAACGCAGTGAAACCTAAAAATTCAAACTGTTCCTGCAAACGAATGCTTCGACCTAGGAGAACGAAACTTGGGCATCCAAGTTTGACTGGTGTACTGCTCATTACTTGAAAGTATCATGAAGGTCGGAAGAAAAAATATATGTTGTGATTTCAGGAGACTGTAGTTTTTTGGCAGCCTAACAACGCCTTTCATTGAGTGAGTTATTCGCCAGTCCCTGCTTAAGGCTACATCAAGAGGAAACAAACCTTAGAGATAGAACGTAGAACTATTTTATTGTGTCAAGTTTCAAGAAGCTAGCACAAACCGTGTTTGATTTAGAGTTCTAACTGCATCTGTCAATTTTGGAGAAAACGCAGTGAAACCTAAAAATTCAAACTGTTCCTGCAAACGAATGCTTCGACCTAGGAGAACGAAACTTGGGCATCCAAGTTTGACTGGTGTACTCCTCATTACTTGAAAGTATCATGAAGGTCGGAAGAAAAAAAAAATGTTGTGATTTCAGGAGACTGTAGTTCTTTGGCAGCCTAACAACGCCTTTCATTGAGTGAGTTATTCGCCAGTCTCTGCTTAAGGCTACATCAAGAGGAAACAAACCTTAGAGATAGAACGTAGAACTATTGTATTGTGTCAAGTTTCAAGAAGCTAGCACAAACCGTGTTTGATTTAGAGTTCTAACTGCATCTGTCAATATAGGAGAAAACGCAGTGAAACCTAAAAATTCAAACTGTTCCTGCAAACGAATGCTACGACCTAGGAGAACGAAACTTGGGCATCCAAGTTTGACTGGTGTACTGCTCATTACTTGAAAGTATCATGAAGGTCGGAAGAAAAAATATATGTTGTGATTTCAGGAGACTGTAGATTTTTGGCAGCCTAACAACGCCTTTCATTGAGTGAGTTATTCGCCAGTCTCTGCTTAAGGCTACACCAAGAGGAAACAAACCTTAGAGATAGAACGTAGAACTACTGTATTGTGTCAAGTTTCAAGAAGCTAGCACAAACCGTGTTTGATTTAGAGTTCTAACTGCATCTGTCACTATATTAGAAAACGCAGAGAAACCTACAAATTCAAACTGTTCCTGCAAACGAATGCTTCGAGCTAGGGGAACGAAACTTGGGCATCCAAATTTGACTGGTGTACTGCTCATTACTTGAAAGTATCATGAAGGTCGGAAGAAAAAATATATGTTGTGGTTTCAGGAGACTGTAGTTTTTTGGCAGCCTAACAACGCCTTTCATTGAGTGAGTTATTCGCCAGTCTCTGCTTAAGGCTACATCAAGAGGAAACAAACCTTAGAGATAGAACGTAGAACTATTGTATTGTGTCAAGTTTCAAGAAGCTAGCACAAACCGTGTTTGATTTAGAGTTCGAACTGCATCTGTCAATATAAGAGAAAACGCAGTGAAACCTAAAAATTCAAACTGTTCCTGCAAACGAATGCTTCGACCTAGGAGAACGAAACTTGGGCATCCAAGTTTGACTGGTGTACTGCTCATTACTTGAAAGTATCTTGAAGGTCGGAAGAAAAAATATATGTTGTGATTTCAGGAGACTGTAGTTCTTTGGCAGCCTAACAACGCCTTTCATTGAGTGAGTTATTCGCCAGTCTCTGCTTAAGGCTACATCAAGAGGAAACAAACCTTAGAGATAGAACGTAGAACTATTGAATTGTGTCAAGTTTCAAGAAGCTAGCACAAACCGTGTTTGATTTAGTGTTCTAACTGCATCTGTCAATATAGGAGAAAACGCAGTGAAAATTAAAAATTCAAACTGTTCCTGCAAACGAATGCTTCGACCTAGGAGAACGAAACTTGGGCATCCAAGTTTGACTGGTGTACTGCTCATTACTTGAAAGTATCATGAAGGTCGAAGAAAAATATATGTTGTGATTTCAGGAGACTGTAGTTTTTGGCAGCCTAACAACGCCTTTCATTTGAGTGAGTTATTCGCCAGTCTCTGCTTAAGGCTACATCAAGAGGAAAACAAACCTTAGAGATAGAACGTAGAACTATTGTATTGTGTCAAGTTTCAAGAAGCTAGCACAAACCGTGATTTGATTTAGAGTTCTAACTGCATCTGTCAATATAGGAGAAAACGCAGTGAAACCTAAAAATTCAAACTGTTCCTGCAAACGAATGCTTCGACCTAGGAGAACGAAACTTGGGCATCCAAGTTTGACTGGTGTACTGCTCATTACTTGAAAGTATCATGAAGGTCGGAAGAAAAAATATATGTTGTGATTTCAGGAGACTGTAGTTCTTTGGCAGCCTAACAACGCCTTTCATTGAGTGAGTTATTCGCCAGTCTCTGCTTAAGGCTACATCAAGAGGAAACAAACCTTAGAGACAGAACGTAGAACTATTGTATTGTGTCAAGTTTCAAGAAGCTAGCCCAAACCGTGTTTGATTTAGAGTTCTAACTGCATCTGTCAATATAGGAGAAAACGCAGTGAAACCTAAAAATTCAAACTGTTCCTGCAAACGAATGCTTCGACCTAGGGGAACGAAACTTGGGCTTCCAAGTTTGACTGGTGTACTGCTCATTACTTGAAAGTATCATGAACGTCGGAAGAAAAAATATATGTTGTGATTTCAGGAGACTGTAGTTCTTTGGCAGCCTAACAACGCCTTTCATTGAGTGAGTTATTCGCCAGTCTCTGCTTAAGGCTACATCAAGAGGAAACAAACCTTAGAGATAGAACGTAGAACTATTGTATTGTGTCAAGTTTCAAGAAGCTAGCACAAACCGTGTTTGATTTAGAGTTCTAACTGCATCTGTCAATATAGGAGAAAACGCAGTGAAACCTAAAAATTCAAACTGTTCCTGCAAACGAATGCTTCGACCTAGGAGAACGAAACTTGGGCATCCAAGTTTGACTGGTGTACTGCTCATTACTTGAAAGTATCATGAAGGTCGGAAGAAAAAATATATGTTGTGATTTCAGGAGACTGTAGTTTTTTGGCAGCCTAACAACGCCTTTCATTGAGTGAGTTATTCGCCAGTCTCTGCTTAAGGCTACATCAAGAGGAAACAAACCTTAGAGATAGAACGTAGAACTATTGTATTGTGTCAAGTTTCAAGAAGCTAGCACAAACCGTGTTTGATTTAGAGTTCTAACTGCATCTGTCAATATAGGAGAAAACGCAGTGAAACCTAAAAATTCAAACTGTTCCTGCAAACGAATGCTTCGACCTAGGAGAACGAAACTTGGGCATCCAAGTTTGACTGGTGTACTGCTCATTACTTGAAAGTATCATGAAGGTCGGAAGAAAAAATATATGTTGTGATTTCAGGAGACTGTAGTTTTTTGGCAGCCTAACAACGCCTTTCATTGAGTGAGTTATTCGCCAGTCCCTGCTTAAGGCTACATCAAGAGGAAACAAACCTTAGAGATAGAACGTAGAACTATTTTATTGTGTCAAGTTTCAAGAAGCTAGCACAAACCGTGTTTGATTTAGAGTTCTAACTGCATCTGTCAATTTTGGAGAAAACGCAGTGAAACCTAAAAATTCAAACTGTTCCTGCAAACGAATGCTTCGACCTAGGAGAACGAAACTTGGGCATCCAAGTTTGACTGGTGTACTCCTCATTACTTGAAAGTATCATGAAGGTCGGAAGAAAAAAAAAATGTTGTGATTTCAGGAGACTGTAGTTCTTTGGCAGCCTAACAACGCCTTTCATTGAGTGAGTTATTCGCCAGTCTCTGCTTAAGGCTACATCAAGAGGAAACAAACCTTAGAGATAGAACGTAGAACTATTGTATTGTGTCAAGTTTCAAGAAGCTAGCACAAACCGTGTTTGATTTAGAGTTCTAACTGCATCTGTCAATATAGGAGAAAACGCAGTGAAACCTAAAAATTCAAACTGTTCCTGCAAACGAATGCTACGACCTAGGAGAACGAAACTTGGGCATCCAAGTTTGACTGGTGTACTGCTCATTACTTGAAAGTATCATGAAGGTCGGAAGAAAAAATATATGTTGTGATTTCAGGAGACTGTAGATTTTTGGCAGCCTAACAACGCCTTTCATTGAGTGAGTTATTCGCCAGTCTCTGCTTAAGGCTACACCAAGAGGAAACAAACCTTAGAGATAGAACGTAGAACTACTGTATTGTGTCAAGTTTCAAGAAGCTAGCCCAAACCGTGTTTGATTTAGGGTTCTAACTGCATCTGTCAATATAGGAGAAAATGCAGTGAAACCTAAAAATTCAAACTGTTCCTGCAAACGAATGCTTCGACCTAGGGGAACGAAACTTGGGCATCCAAGTTTGACTGGTGTACTGCTCATTACTTGAAAGTATCATGAAGGTCGGAAGGAAAATTATATGTTGTGATTTCAGGAGACTGTAATTTTTTGGCAGCCTAACAACGCCTTTCATTGAGTGAGTTATTCGCCAGTCTCTGCTTAAGGCTACATCAAGAGGAAACAAACCTTAGAGATAGAACGTAGAACTATTGTATTGTGTCAAGTTTCAAGAAGCTAGCACAAACCGTGTTTGATTTAGAGTTCTAACTGCATCTGTCAATATAGGAGAAAACGCAGTGAAACCTAAAAATTCAAACTGTTCCTGCAAACGAATGCTTCGACCTAGGGGAACGAAACTTGGGCATCCAAGTTTGACTGGTGTACTGCTCATTACTTGAAAGTATCATGAAGGTCGGAAGGAAAATTATATGTTGTGATTTCAGGAGACTGTAGTTTTTTGGCAGCCTAACAACGCATTTCATTGAGTGAGTTATTCGCCAGTCTCTGCTTAAGGCTACATCAAGAGGAAACAAACCTTAGAGATAGAACGTAGAACTATTGTATTGTGTCAAGTTTCAAGAAGCTAGCACAAACCGTGTTTGATTTAGAGTTCTAACTGCATCTGTCAATATAGGAGAAAACGCAGTGAAACCTAAAAATTCAAACTGTTCCTGCAAACGAATGCTACGACCTAGGAGAACGAAACTTGGGCATCCAAGTTTGACTGGTGTACTGCTCATTACTTGAAAGTATCATGAAGGTCGGAATGAAAATTATATGTTGTGATTTCAGGAGACTGTAGTTTTTTGGCAGCCTAACAACGCCTTTCATTGAGTGAGTTATTCGCCAGTCTCTGCTTAAGGCTACATCAAGAGGAAACAAACCTTAGAGATAGAACGTAGAACTATTGTATTGTGTCAAGTTTCAAGAAGCTAGCACAAACCGTGTTTGATTTACAGTTCTAACTGCATCTGTCAATTTAGGAGAAAACGCAGTGAAACCTAAAAATTCAAACTGTTCCTGCAAACGAATGCTTCGACCTAGGAGAACGAAACTTGGGCATCCAAGTTTGACTGGTGTACTGCTCATTACTTGAAAGTATCATGAAGGTCGGAAGAAAAAATATATGTTGTGATTTCAGGAGACTGTAGTTCTTTGGCAGCCTAACAACGCCTTTCATTGAGTGAGTTATTCGCCAGTCTCTGCTTAAGGCTACATCAAGAGGAAACAAACCTTAGAGATAGAACGTAGAACTATTGTATTGTGTCAAGTTTCAAGAAGCTAGCACAAACCGTGTTTGATTTAGAGTTCTAACTGCATCTGTCAATATAGGAGAAAACGCAGTGAAACCTACAAATTCAAACTGTTCCTGCAAACGAATGCTTCGACCTAGGAGAACGAAACTTGGGCATCCAAGTTTGACTGGTGTACTGCTCATTACTTGAAAGTATCATGAAGGTCGGAAGAAAAAATATATGTTGTGATTTCAGGAGACTGTAGTTTTTTGGCAGCCTAACAACGCCTTTCATTGAGTGAGTTATTCGCCAGTCCCTGCTTAAGGCTACATCAAGAGGAAACAATCCTTAGAGATAGAACGTAGAACTATTGTATTTTGTCAAGTTTCAAGAAGCTAGCACAAACCGTGTTTGATTTAGAGTTCTAACTGCATCTGTCAATATAGGAGAAAACGAGGGAAACCTAAAAATTCAAACTGTTCCTGCAAACGAATGCTTCGACCTAGAAGAACGACACTTGGGCATCCAAGTTTGACTGGTGTACTGCTCATTACTTGAAAGTATCATGAAGGTCGGAAGAAAAAATATATGTTGTGGTTTCAGGAGACTGTAGTTTTTTGGCAGCCTAACAACGCCTTTCAGTGAGTGAGTTATTCGCCAGTCTCTGCTTAAGGCTTCATCAAGAGGAAACAAACCTTAGAGATAGAACGTAGAATTATTGTATTGTGTCAAGTTTCAAGAAGCTAGCACAAACCTGTTTGATTTAGAGTTCTAACTGCATCTGTCACTATATTAGAAAACGCAGTGAAACCTAAAAATTCAAACTGTTCCTGCAAACGAATGCTTCGAGCTAGAGGAACGAAACTTGGGCATCCAAATTTGACTGGTGTACTGCTCATTACTTGAAAGTATCATGAAGGTCGGAAGAAAAAATATATGTTGTGGTTTCAGGAGACTGTAGTTTTTTGGCAGCCTAACAACGCCTTTCATTGAGTGAGTTATTCGCCAGTCTCTGCTTAAGGCTACATCAAGAGGAAACAAACCTTAGAGATAGAACGTAGAACTATTGTATTGTGTCAAGATTCAAGAAGCTAGCACAAACCGTGTTTGATTTAGAGTTCTAACTGCATCTGTCAATATAAGAGAAAACGCAGTGAAACCTAAAAATTCAAACTGTTCCTGCAAACGAATGCTTCGACCTAGGAGAACGAAACTTGGGCATCCAAGTTTGACTGGTGTACTGCTCATTACTTGAAAGGTATCATGAAGGTCGGAAGAAAAAATATATGTTGTGATTTCAGGAGACTGTAGTTTCTTTGGCAGCCTAACCAACGCCTTTCATTGAGTGAGTTATTCGCCAGTCTCTGCTTAAGGCTACATCAAGAGGAAACAAACCTTAGAGATAGAGAACGTAGAACTATTGTATTGTGTCAAGTTTCAAGAAGCTAGCACAACCGTGTTTGATTTAGTGTTCTAACTGCATCTGTCAATATAGGAGAAAACGCAGTGAAACCTAAAAATTCAAACTGTTCTGCAAACGAATGCTTCGACCTACGAGAACGAAACTTGGGCATCCAAGTTTGACTGGTGTACTGCTCATTACTTGAAAAGTATCATGAAGGTCGGAAGAAAAAATTTATGTTGTGATTTCAGGAGACTGTAGTTCTTTGGCAGCCTAACAACGCCTTTCATTGAGTGAGTATTCGCCAGTCTCTGCTTAAGGCTACATCAAGAGGAAACAAAACCTTAGAGATAGAAGTAGAACTATTGTATTGTGTCAAGTTTCAAGAAGCTAGCCCAAACCGTGTTTGATTTAGAGTTCTAACTGCATCTGTCAATATAGGAGAAAACGCAGTGAACCTACAAATTCAAACTGTTCCTGCAAACGAATGCTTCGACCTAGGAGAACGAAACTTGGGCATCCAAGTTTGACTGGTGTACTGCTCATTACTTGAAAGTATCATGAAGGTCGGAAGAAAAAATATATGTTGTGATTCAGAGACTGTAGTTTTTTGGCAGCCTAACAACGCCTTTCATTGAGTGAGTTATTCGCCAGTCCCTGCTTAAGGCTACATCAAGAGAAACAAACCTTAGAGATAGAACGTAGATACTATTGTATTTTGTCAAGTTTCAAGAAGCTAGCACAAACGTGTTTGATTTAGAGTTCTAACTGCATCTGTCAATAATAGGAGAAAACGAGGGAACCTAAAAATTCAAACTGTTCCTGCAAACGAATGCTTCGACCTAGAGAACGACACTTGGGCATCCAAGTTTGACTGGTGTACTGCTCATTACTTGAAAGTATCATGAATTCGGAAGAAAAAATATATGTTGTGGTTTCAGGAACTGTAGTTTTGGCAGCCTAACAACGCCTTTCAGTGAGTGAGTTATTCGCCAGTCTCTGCTTAAGGCTTCATCAAGAGGAAACAAACCTTAGAGATAGAACGTAGAACTATTGTATTGTGTCAAGTTTCAAGAAGCTTAGCACAAACCGTGTTTGATTTAGAGTTCTAACTGCATCTGTCAATATAAGAGAAAACGCAGTGAAACCTAAAATTCAAACTGTTCCTGCAACGAATGCTTCGACCTAGGAGAACGAAACTTGGGCACCAAGTTTGACTGGTGTACTGCTCATTACTTGAAAGTATCATGAAGGTCGGAAGAAAAATAATATGTTGTGATTTCAGGAGACTGTATGTCTTTGGCAGCCTAACAACGCCTTTCATTGAGTGAGTTATTCGCCAGTCTCTGCTTAAGGCTACATCAAGAGGAAACAAACCTTAGAGATAGAACGTAGAACTATTGGTATTGTGTCAAGTTTCAAGAAGCTAGCACAAACCGTGTTTGATTTAGTGTTCTAACTGCATCTGTCAATATAGGAGAAAACGCAGTGAAACCTAAAAATTCAAACTGTTCCTGCAAACGAATGCTTCGACCTACGAGAACGAAAACTTGGGCATCCAAGTTTGACTGGTGTACTGCTCATTACTTGAAAGTATCATGAAGGTCGGAGAAAGAATATATGTTTGATTTCAGGAGACTGTAGTTTTTGGCAGCCTAACAACGCTTTCATTGAGTGAGTTATTCGCCAGTCTCTGCTTAAGGCTACATCAAGAGAAACAAAACCTTAGGATAGAACGTAGAACTACTGTATTGTGTCAAGTTTCAAGAAGCTAGACAAACCGGTGTTGGATTTAGAGTTCGAACTGCATCTGTCAATATAGGAGAAAACGCAGGGAAACCTAAAAATTCAAACTGTTCCTGCAAACGAATGCTTCGACCTAGGAGAACGAAACTGGGCATCCAAGTTTGACTTGGTGTACTGCTCATTACTTGAAAGTATTCATGAAGGTCGGAAGAAAAAATATATGTTGTGATTTCAGAGACTGTAGTTTTTGGCAGCCTAACAACGCCTTTCATTGAGTGAGTTATTCGCCAGTCCCTGCTTAAGGCTACATCAAGAGAAACAAACCTTAGAGATAGACGTAGGAACTATTGTATTTGTCAAGTTTCAAGAAGCTAGCACAAACCGTGTTTGATTTTAGAGTTCTAACTGCATCTGTCAAGATAGGAGAAAACGAGGGAAACCTAAAATTCAAACTGTTCCTGCAAACGAATGCTTCGACCTATCAGAACGCACACTGGGCATCCAAGTTTGACTGGTGTACTGCTCATTACTTGAAGTATCATGAAGGTCGGAAGAAAAAATATATGTTGTGGTTTCAGGAGACTGTAGTTTTTGGCAGCCTAACAACGGCCTTTCAGTGAGTGAGTTATTCGCCAGTCTCTGCTTAAGGCTTCATCAAGAGGAAACAAACCTTAGAGATAGAACGTAGAATTATTGTATTGTGTCAAGTTTCAAGAAGCTAGCACAAACCGTGTTTGATTTAGAGTTCTAACTGCATCTGTCACTATATTAGAAAACGCAGTGAAACCTAAAAATTCAAACTGTTCCTGCAAAACGAATGCTTCGAGCTAGGGAACGAAACTTGGCATCCAAATTTGACTGGTGTACTGCTCATTACTTGAAAGTATCATGAAGGTCGGAAGAAAAAATATATGTTGTGGTTTCAGGAGACTGTAGTTTTTTTGGCAGCCTAACAACGCCTTTCATTGAGTGAGTTATTCGCCAGTCTCTGCTTAAGGCTACATCAAGAGGAAACAACCTTAGAGATAGAAACGTAGAACTATTGTATTGTGTCAAGTTTCAAGAAGCTAGCACAAACGTGTTGATTTAGAGTTCTAACTGCATCTGTCAATATAAGAGAAAACGCAGTGAAACCTAAAAATTCAAACTGTTCCTGCAAACGAATGCTTCGACTAGGAGAACGAAACTTGGGCATCCAAGTTGACTGGTGTACTGCTCATTACTTGAAAGTATCATGAAGGTCGGAAGAAAAATATATGTTGTGATTTCAGGAGACTGTGTTTCTTTGGCAGCCTAACAACGCCTTTCATTGAGTGAGTTATTCGCCAGTCTCTGCTTAAGGCTACATCAAGAGGAAACAACCTTAGAGATAGAACGTAGAACTATTGTATTGTGTCAAGTTTCAAGAAGCTAGCACAAACCGTGTTTGATTTAGTGTTCTAACTGCATCCTGTCAATATAGGAGAAAACGCAGTGAACCTAAAAATTCAAACTGTTCCTGCAAACGAATGCTTCGACCTACGAGAACGAAACCTGGGCATCCAAGTTTGACTGGTGTACTGCTCATTACTTGAAAGTATCATGAAGGTCGGAAGAAAAAATATATAGTTGTGATTCAGAGACTGTAGTTTTTGGCAGCCTAACAACGCCTTTCATTGAGTGAGTTTATTCGCCAGTCTCTGCTTAAGGCTACATCAAGAGGAAACAAACCTTAGAGATAGAACGTAGACTACTTGTATTGTGTCCAAGTTTCAAGAAGCTAGCACAACCGTGTTTTGATTTTAGAGTTCGAACTGCATCTGTCAATATAGGAGAAACGCAGGGAACCTAAAAATTCAAACTGTTCCTGCAAACGAATGCTTCGACCAGGAGAACGAAACTTGGGCATCCAAGTTTGACTGTGTACTGCTCATTACTTGAAAAGTATCATGAAGGTCGGAAGAAAAAATATATGTTGTGGTTTCAGGAGACTGTAGTTTTTTGGCAGCCTAACAACGCCTTTCAGTGAGTGAGTTATTCGCCAGTCTCTGCTTAAGGCTTCATCAAGAGGAAACAAACCTTAGAGATAGAACGTAGAACTATTGTAATTGTGTCAAGTTTCAAGAAGCTAGCACAAACGTGTTTGATTTAGAGTTTCTAACTGCATCTGTCACTATATTAGGAAACGCAGTGAAACCTAAAAATTCAAACTGTTCCTGCAAACGAATGCTTCGAGCTAGGGGAACGAAACTTGGGCATCCAAATTTGACTGGTTGTACTGCTCATTACTTGAAAGTATCATGAAGGTCGGAAGAAAAAATGTATGTTGTGGTTTCAGGAGACTCTAGTTTTTTTGGCAGCCTAACAACGCTTTTCATTGAGTGAGTTATTCGCCAGTCTCTGCTTAAGGCTACATCAAGAGGAAACAAACCTTAGAGATAGAACGTAGAACTATTGTTATTGTGTCAAGTTTCAAGAAGCTAGCCACAAACCGTGTTTGATTTTAGAGTTCTAACTGCATCTGTCAATATAAGAGAAACGCAGTGAAACCTAAAAATTCAAACTGTTCCTGCAAACGAATGCTTCGACCTAGGAGAACGAAACTTGGGCATCCAAGTTTGACTGGGTGTACTGCTCATTACTTGAAAGTATCATGAAGGTCGGAAGAAAAATATATGTTGTGATTTCAGGAGACTCTAGTTTCTTTGGCAGCCTAACAACGCCTTCCATTGAGTGAGTTATTCGCCAGTCTCTGCTTAAGGCTACATCAAGAGAAACAAACCTTAGAGATAGAACTACTTGAATTGTGTCAAGTTTCAAGAAGCTAGCACAAACCGTGTTTGATTTAGTGTTCTAACTGCATCTGTCAATATAGAGAAAACGCAGTGAAACCTAAAATTCAAACTGTTCCTGCAAACGAATGCTTCGACCTAAGAGAACGAAACTTGGGCATCCAAGTTTGACTGGTTGTACTGCTCATTACTTGAAAGTATCATGAAGGTCGGAAGAAAAATATATGTTGTGATTTCAGGAGACTGTAGTTTTTGGCAGCCTAACAACGCCTTCCATGAGTGAGTTATTCGCCAGTCTCTGCTTAAGCTACATCAAGAGGAAACAAACCTTAGAGATTAGAACGTAGAACTATTGTATTGTGTCAAGTTCAAGAGCTAGCACAAACCGTGTTTGATTTAGTGTTCTAACTGGCATCCTGTCAATATAGGAGAAAACGCAGTGAAACCTAAAAAATTCAAACTGTTCCTGCAAACGAATGCTTCGACCTACGAGAACGAAACTTGGGCATCCAAGTTTGACTGTGTACTGCTCATTACTTGAAAGTATCATGAAGGTCGGAAGAAAAAATATATGTTGTGATTTTCAGGAGACTGTAGTTTTTTGGCAGCCTAACAACGCCTTTCATTGAGTGAGTTATTCGCCAGTCTCTGCTTAAGGCTACATCAGAGGAAACAAACCTTAGAGATAGAACGTAGAACTACTGTATTTGTGTCCAAGTTTCAAGAAGCTAGCACAAACCGTGTTGATTAGAGTTCGAACTGCATCTGTCAATATAGGAGAAAACGCAGGGAAACCTAAAATTCAAACTGTTCCTGCAAACGAATGCTTCGACCCCAGGAGAAACGAAACTTGGGCATCCAAGTTTGACTGGTGTACTGCTCATTACTTGAAAGTATCATGAAGGTCGGAAGAAAAATAATTGTTGTGGTTTCAGGAGACTGTAGTTTTTGGCAGCCTAACAACGCCTTTCAGTTGAGTGAGTTATTCGCCAGTCTCTGCTTAAGGCTTCATCAAGAGGAAACAAACCTTAGAGATAGAACGTAGAACTATTGTATTGTGTCAAGTTCAAGAAGCTAGCACAAACCGTGTTTGATTTAGAGTTCTAACTGCATCTGTCACTATTTAGGAAACGCAAGTGAAACCTAAAAATTCAACTGTTTCCTGCAAACGAATGCTTCGAGCTAGGGGAACGAAACTTGGGCATCCAAAATTTGACTGGTGTACTGCTCATTAACTTGAAAAGTATCATGAAGTCGGAAGAAAAAATTAATGTTGTGGTTTCAGGAGACTCTAGTTTTTGGCAGCCTAACAACGCCTTCCATTGAGTGAGTTATTCGCCAGTCTCTGCTTAAGGCTACATTCAAGAGAACAACCTTAGAGATAGAACGTAGAACTATGTATTGTGTCAAGTTTCAAGAAGCTAGCACAAACCGTGTTTTTTTAGAGTTCTAACTGCATCTGTCAATATAAAGAGAAAACGCAGTGAAACCTAAAAATTCAAACTGTTCCTGCAAACGAATGCTTCGACCTAGGAGAACGAAACTTGGGCATCCAAGTTTGACTGGTTGTACTGCTCATTACTTGAAAAGTATCATGAAGGTCGAAGAAAAAATATTATGTTGTGATTTCAGAGACTCTAGTTCTTTGGCAGCCTAACAACGCCTTTCATTTGAGTGAGTTATTCGCCAGTCTCTGCTTAAGGCTACATCAAGAGGAAACAAACCTTAGAGATAGAAACGTAGAACTATTGAATTGTGTCAGTTTCAAGAAGCTAGCACAAACGTGTTTGATTTAGTGTTCTAACGCATCTGTCAATATAGGAGAAAACGCAGTGACCTAAAAATTCAAACTGTTCCTGCAAACGAATGCTTCGACCTAAGAGAACGAAAACTTGGGCATCCAAGTTTGACTGGTGTACTGCTCATTACTTGAAAGATCATGAAGGTCGGAAGAAAAAAATATATGTTTGTGATTTTCAGGAGACTGTAGTTTTTTTGGCAGGCCTAACAACCGCCTTTTCATTGAGTGAGTTTTTATTCGCCGGCCATCTTGCTTTAAGGCTACATCA
>NW_027510546.1:0-33024 GCF_048772815.1 Callospermophilus lateralis | reverse complement strand
TCTATATATGAGAGAACAGAGGGAAACCTAAATATAAAAACTGCTGTGTGTAGACGAACGCTTCAACCTAGAAGAACAAAATTTGGTGAGCCAAGTGGGATTTGTGTACTGATCATTACCACGAAGTATCATCAAGATTTGGTGAAAAAATATTTGCTGGTATTTCGGAAACTCGTTATTTCTTAGAAGCTTGGCAACCCCTTTCAATGAAAGTGCTTTTCCACAGTCTGTGCCTAGGGCTACTTGAAGAGGAAACGAACCATAGAGACAAATCGGAGAACTCCTTTATTTTGTCAAGTTTCAAAGAGCTACTACAAACCATGTTGGATTTAGAGTTCCAAATTCATCTATCTATATATGAGAGAACAGAGGGAAACCTAAATATAAAAACTGCTACTGTAGACGAACGCTTCAACCTAGAAGAACAAAATTTGGTAAGCCAAGTGGGATTTGTGTACTGATCATTACCACCAAGTATCGTCAAGATTGGGTGAAAAAAATATTTGCTGGTATTTCAGAAACTCGTGATTTCTTAGAAGCTTGGCAACCCCTCTTAATGAAAGTGCTTTTCCACAGTCTGTGCCTAGGGCTACTTGAAGAGGAAACAAACCAAAGAGACAAATCTGAGAACTTCTTTATTTTGTCAAGTTTCACAGAGCTACTACAAACCACGTTGGATTTAGAGTTCCAAATTCATCTATCTATATAGGAGAGAACAGAGTGAAACCTGAAAATAAAAACTGCTACTGTAAACGAAGGCTTCAACCTAGAAGAACAAAATTTGGTGAGCCAAGTGGGATTGGTGTACTGATCATTACCACGAAGTATCATCAAGATTGGGTGAAAAAATATTTGCTGGTATTTCGGAAACTCGTGATTTCTTAGAAGCTTGGGAACCCCTCTCAATGAAAGTGCTTTTCCAAAGTCTGTGCCTAGGGCTACATGAAGAGGAAACAAACCATAGAGACAAAACTGAGAACTCCTTTATTTTGTCAAGTTTCAAAGAGCTACTACAAACCATGTTGGATTTAGAGTTCCAAATTCATCTATCTATATATCAGAGAACATAGTGAAACCTAAATATAAAAACTGCTACTGTAGACGAACGCGTCAACCTAGAAGAACAAAATTTGGTGAGCCTAGTGGGATTTGTGTACTGATCATTAGCAGCAAGTATCATCAAGATTGGGTGAAAAAATATTTGCTGGTATTTTCGGAACTCGTTATCTCTTAGAAGCTTCACAACCCCTCTCAATGAAAGTGCTTTTCCACAGTCTGTGCCTAGGGCTACTTGAAGAGGAAACAAACCATAGAGACAAAACTGAGAACTCCTTTATTTTGTCAAGTTTCAAGGAGCTACTACAAAGCATGTTGGATTTAGAGTTCCAAATTCATCTATCTATATATGAGAGAACAGAGGGAAACCTAAATATAAAACTGCTAGTGTAGACGAAACGCTTCAACCTAAAAGAACAAAATTTGGTGAGCCAAGTGGGATTTGTGTACTGATCATTACCACGAAGTATCATCAAGATTGGTGAAAAAATATTTGCTGGTATTCGGAAACTCGTTATTTCTTAGAAGCTTGGCAACCCCTTTCAATGAAAGTGCTTTTCCACAGTCTGTGCCTAGGGCTACTTGAAGAGGAAACGAACCATAGAGACAAATCGGAGAACTCCTTTATTTTGTCAAGTTTCAAAGAGCTACTACAAACCATGTTGGATTTAGAGTTCCAAATTTCATCTATCTATATATGAGAGAACAGAGGGAAACCTAAATATAAAAACTGCTACTGTAGACGAACGCTTCAACCTAGAAGAACAAAATTGGTAAGCCAAGTGGGATTTGTGTACTGATCATTACCACCAAGTATCGTCAAGATTGGGTGAAAAAATATTTGCTGGTATTTCAGAAACTCGTGATTTCTTAGAAGCTTGGCAACCCCTCTCAATGAAAGTGCTTTTCCACAGTCTGTGCCTAGGGCTACTTGAAGAGGAAACAAACCAAAGAGACAAATCTGAGAACTTCTTTATTTTGTCAAGTTTCACAGAGCTACTACAAACCACGTTGGATTTAGAGTTCCAAATTCATCTATCTATATAGGAGAGAACAGAGTGAAACCTGAAAATAAAAACTGCTACTGTAAACGAAGGCTTCAACCTAGAAGAACAAAATTTGGTGAGCCAAGTGGGATTGGTGTACTGATCATTACCACGAAGTATCATCAAGATTGGGTGAAAAAATATTTGCTGGTATTTCGGAAACTCGTGATTTCTTAGAAGCTTGGGAACCCCTCTCAATGAAAGTGCTTTTCCACAGTCTGTGCCTAGGGCCACTTGAAGAGGAAACAAACCATAGAGACAAAACTGAGAACTCCTTTATTTTGTCAAGTTTCAAAGAGCTACTACAAACCATGCTGGATTTAGAGTTCCAAATTCATCTATCTGTATAGGAGAGAACAGAGGAAAACCTAAATATAAAAACTGCTACTGTACACGAACGCTTCAACCTAGAAGAACTAAATTTGGTGAGCCAAGTGGGATGTGTGTACTGATGATTAGCAACAAGTATCATCAAGATTGGGTGAAACAATATTTGCTGGTATTTCGGAAACTCGTTATTTCTTAGAAGCTTGGCAACCCCTCTCAATGAAAGTGCTTTTCCAAAGTCTGTGCCTAGGGCTACATGAAGAGGAAACAAACCATAGAGACAAAACTGAGAACTTTTTTATTTTGTCAAGTTTTAAGGAGCTACTACAAAGCATGTTGGATTTAGATTTCCAAATTCATCTATCTATATAAGAGAGAACAGAGGGAAACCTAAATATAAAAACTGCTACTGTAGACGAACGCTTCAACCTAGAAGAACAAAATTTGGTAAGCCACGTGGATTTGTGTACTGATCATTACCTCCAAGTATTATCAAGATTGGGTGAAAAAATATTTGCTGGTATTTCGGAAACTCGTTATTTCGTAGAAGCTTGGGAACCCCTCTCAATGAAAGTGCTTTTCCACAGTCTGTGCCTAGGGCTACTTGAACAGGAAACAAACCATAGAGACAAAACTGAGAACTCCTTTATTTTGTCAAGTTTCAAAGAGATACTACAAACCATGTTGGATTTAGTGTTCCAAATTCATCAATCTGTATAGGAGAGAACAGAGGGAAACCTAAATATAAAAACTGCTACTGTAGACGAACGCTTCAACCTAGAAGAACAAAATTTGGTAAGACAAGTGGGATTTGTGTACTGATCATTACCACCAAGTATCATCAAGATTGGGTGAAAAAATATTTGCTGGTATTTCAGAAACTCGTGATTTCTTAGAAGCTTGGCAACCCCTCTCAATGAAAGTGCTTTTCCACAGTCTGTGCCTAGGCTACTTGAAGAGGAAACAAACCAAAGAGACAAATCTGAGAACTTCTTTATTTTGTCAAGTTCACAGAGCTACTACAAACCACGTTGGATTTAGAGTTCCAAATTCATCTATCTATATAGGAGAGAACAGAGTGAAACCTGAAAATAAAAACTGCTACTGTAAACGAAGGCTTCAACCTAGAAGAACAAAATTTGGTGAGCCAAGTGGGATTGGTGTAATGATCATTACCACGAAGTATCATCAAGATTGGGTGAAAAAAATATTTGCTGGTATTTCGGAAACTCGTGATTTCTTAGAAGCTTGAGAACCCCTCTCAATGAAAGTGCTTTTCCACAGTCTGTGCCTAGGGCTACTTGAAGAGGAAACAAACCATAGCGACAAAACTGGGAACTCCTTTATTTTGTCAAGTTTCAAAAGAGCTACTACAAACCATGTTAGATTTAGAGTTCCAAATTCATCTTTCTATATAGGAGAGAAGAGAGGGAAACCTAAATATAAAAACTGCTACTGTAGACGAACGCTTCAACCTAGAAGAACAAAATTTGTTGAGCCAAGTGGGATTTGTGTACTGATCATTAGCACCAAGTATCATCAAGATTGGGTGAAAAAATATTTGCTGGTATTTCGGAAACTCGTGATTTCTTAGAAGCTTGGGACCCCTCTCAATGAAAGTGCTTTTGCACGGTCTTTGCCTAGGGCTACTTGAAGAGGAAACAAACCATAGCGACAAAACTGAGAACTCCTTTATTTTGTCAAGTTTCAAAGAGCTACTACAAACCATGTTGGATTTAGAGTTCCAAATTCATCTTTCTAAATAGGAGAGAACAGAGGAAAACCTAAATATAAAAACTGCTACTGTAGACGAACGCTTCAACCTAGAAGAACTAAATTTGGTGAGCCAAGTGGGATTTGTGTACTGATCATTAGCACCAATTATCATCAAGATTGGGTGAAAAAATATTTGCTGGTATTTCGGAAACTCGTTATTTCGTAGAAGCTTGGCAACCCCTCTCAATGAAAGTGCTTTCCACAGTCTGTGCCTAGGGCTACTTGAAGAGGAAACAAACCATAGAGACAAAACTGAGAACTCCTTTATTTTGTCAAGTTTCAAAGAGCTACTACAAACCATGCTGGATTTAGAGTTCCAAATTCATCTATCTGTATAGGAGAGAACAGAGGAAAACCTAAATATAAAAACTGCTACTGTACACGAACGCTTCAACCTAGAAGAACTAAATTTGGTGAGCCAAGTGGGATGTGTGCACTGATGATTAGCAACAAGTATCATCAAGATTGGGTGAAACAATATTTGCTGGTATTTCGGAAACTCGTTATTTCTTAGAAGCTTGGCAACCCTCTCAATGAAAGTGCTTTTCCAAAGTTTGTGCCTAGGGCTACATGAAGAGGAAACAAACCATAGAGACAAAACTGAGAACTTTTTTATTTTGTCAAGTTTTAAGGAGCTACTACAAAGCATGTTGGATTTAGATTTCCAAATTCATCTATCTATATAAGAGAGAACAGAGGGAAACCTAAATATAAAAACTGCTACTGTAGACGAACGCTTCAACCTAGAAGAACAAAATTTGGTAAGCCACGTGGGATTTGTGTACTGATCATTACCTCCAAGTATTATCAAGATTGGGTGTAAAAATATTTGCTGGTATTTCGGAAACTCGTTATTTCGTAGAAGCTTGGCAACCCCCCTCAATGAAAGTGCTTTCCACAGTCTGTGCCTAGGGCTACTTGAAGATGAAAAAAACCATAGAGACAAAACTGAGAACTCCTTTATTTTGTCAAGTTTCAAAGAGCTACTACAAACCATGTTGGATTTAGAGTTCCAAATTCATCTATCTATATATCAGAGAACATAGTGAAACCTAAATATAAAAACTGCTACTGTAGACGAACGCTTCAACCTAGAAGAACAAAATTTGGTGAGCCTAGTGGGATTTGTGTACTGATCATTAGCAGCAAGTATCATCAAGATTGGGTGAAAAAATATTTGCTGGTATTTCGGAAACTCGTTATCTCTTAGAAGCTTCACAACCCCTCTCAATGAAAGTGCTTTTCCACAGTCTGTGCCTAGGGCTACTTGAAGAGGAAACAAACCATAGAGACAAAACTGAGAACTCCTTTATTTTGTCAAGTTTCAAGAGCTACTACAAAGCATGTTGGATTTAGAGTTCCAAATTCATCTATCTATATATGAGAGAACAGAGGGAACCTAAATATAAAAACTGCTAGTGTAGACGAACGCTTCAACTAGAAGAACAAAATTTGGTGAGCCAAGTGGGATTGTGTACTGATCATTACCACGAAGTATCATCAAGATTGGGTGAAAAAATATTTGCTGGTATTTCGGAAACTCGTTATTTCTTAGAAGCTTGGCAACCCCTTTCAATGAAAGTGCTTTTCCACAGTCTGTGCCTAGGGCTACTTGAAGAGGAAACGAACCATAGAGACAAATCGGAGAACTCCTTTATTTTGTCAAGTTTCAAAGAGCTACTACAAACCATGTTGGATTTAGAGTTCCAAATTCATCTATCTATATATGAGAGAACAGAGGGAAACCTAAATATAAAAACTGCTACTGTAGACGAACGCTTCAACCTAGAAGAACAAAATTTGGTAAGCCAAGTGGGATTTGTGTACTGATCATTACCACCAAGTATCGTCAAGATTGGGTGAAAAAATATTTGCTGGTATTTCAGAAACTCGTGATTTCTTAGAAGCTTGGCAACCCCTCTCAATGAAAGTGCTTTTCCACAGTCTGTGCCTAGGGCTACTTGAAGAGGAAACAAACCAAAGAGACAAATCTGAGAACTTCTTTATTTTGTCAAGTTTCACAGAGCTACTACAAACCACGTTGGATTTAGAGTTCCAAATTCATCTATCTATATAGGAGAGAACAGAGTGAAACCTGAAAATAAAAACTGCTACTGTAAACGAAGGCTTCAACCTAGAAGAACAAAATTTGGTGAGCCAAGTGGGATTGGTGTACTGATCATTACCACGAAGTATCATCAAGATTGGGTGAAAAAATATTTGCTGGTATTTCGGAAACTCGTGATTTCTTAGAAGCTTGGGAACCCCTCTCAATGAAAGTGCTTTTCCACAGTCTGTGCCTAGGGCCACTTGAAGAGGAAACAAACCATAGAGACAAAACTGAGAACTCCTTTATTTGTCAAGTTTCAAAGAGCTACTACAAACCATGCTGGATTTAGAGTTCCAAATTCATCTATCTGTATAGGAGAGAACAGAGAAAACCTAAATATAAAAACTGCTACTGTACACGAACGCTTCAACCTAGAAGAACTAAATTTGGTGAGCCAAGTGGGATGTGTGTACTGATGATTAGCAACAAGTATCATCAAGATTGGGTGAAACAATATTTGCTGGTATTTCGGAAACTCGTTATTTCTTAGAAGCTTGGCAACCCCTCTCAATGAAAGTGCTTTTCCAAAGTCTGTGCCTAGGGCTACATGAAGAGGAAACAAACCATAGAGACAAAACTGAGAACTTTTTTATTTTGTCAAGTTTTAAGGAGCTACTACAAAGCATGTTGGATTTAGATTTCCAAATTCATCTATCTATATAAGAGAGAACAGAGGGAAACCTAAATATAAAAACTGCTACTGTAGACGAACGCTTCAACCTAGAAGAACAAAATTTGGTAAGCCACGTGGGATTTGTGTACTGATCATTACCTCCAAGTATTATCAAGATTGGGTGAAAAAATATTTGCTGGTATTTCGGAAACTCGTTATTTCGTAGAAGCTTGGGAACCCCTCTCAATGAAAGTGCTTTTCCACAGTCTGTGCCTAGGGCTACTTGAACAGGAAACAAACCATAGAGACAAAACTGAGAACTCCTTTATTTTGTCAAGTTTCAAAGAGATACTACAAACCATGTTGGATTTAGTGTTCCAAATTCATCAATCTGTATAGGAGAGAACAGAGGGAAACCTAAATATAAAAACTGCTACTGTAGACGAACGCTTCAACCTAGAAGAACAAAATTTGGTAAGACAAGTGGGATTTGTGTACTGATCATTACCACCAAGTATCATCAAGATTGGGTGAAAAAATATTTGCTGGTATTTCAGAAACTCGTGATTTCTTAGAAGCTTGGCAACCCCTCTCAATGAAAGTGCTTTTCCACAGTCTGTGCCTAGGGCTACTTGAAGAGGAAACAAACCAAAGAGACAAATCTGAGAACTTCTTTATTTTGTCAAGTTTCACAGAGCTACTACAAACCACGTTGGATTTAGGATTCCAAATTCATCTATCTATATAGGAGAGAACAGAGTGAAACCTGAAAATAAAAACTGCTACTGTAAACGAAGGCTTCAACCTAGAAGAACAAAATTTGGTGAGCCAAGTGGGATTGGTGTACTGATCATTACCACGAAGTATCATCAAGATTGGGTGAAAAAATATTTGCTGGTATTTCGGAAACTCGTGATTTCTTAGAAGCTTGAGAACCCCTCTCAATGAAAGTGCTTTTCCACAGTCTGTGCCTAGGGCTACTTGAAGAGAAACAAACCATAGCGACAAAACTGGGAACTCCTTTATTTTGTCAAGTTTCAAAGAGCTACTACAAACCATGTTAGATTTAGAGTTCCAAATTCATCTTTCTATATAGGAGAGAAGAGAGGGAAACCTAAATATAAAAACTGCTACTGTAGACGAACGCTTCAACCTAGAAGAACAAAATTTGTTGAGCCAAGTGGGATTTGTTGTACTGATCATTAGCACCAAGTATCATCAAGATTGGGTGAAAAAATATTGCTGGTATTTCGGAAACTCGTGATTTCTTAGAAGCTTGGGAACCCCTCTCAATGAAAGTGCTTTTGCACGGTCTTTGCCTAGGGCTACTTGAAGAGGAAACAAACCCATAGCGACAAACTGAGAACTCCTTTATTTTGTCAAGTTTCAAAGAGCTACTACAAACCATGTTGGATTTAGAGTTCCAAATTCATCTTTCTAAATAGGAGAGAACAGAGGAAAACCTAAATATAAAAACTGCTACTGTAGACGAACGCTTCAACCTAGAAGAACTAAATTTGGTGAGCCCAAGTGGGATTTGTGTACTGATCATTAGCACCAATTATCATCAAGATTGGGTGAAAAAATATTTGCTGGTATTTCGGAACTCGTTATTTCGTAGAAGCTTGGCAACCCCTCTCAATGAAAGTGCTTTCCACAGTCTGTGCCTAGGGCTACTTGAAGAGGAAACAAACCATAGAGACAAAACTGAGAACTCCTTTATTTTGTCAAGTTTCAAAGAGCTACTACAAACCATGCTGGATTTAGAGTTCCAAATTCATCTATCTGTATAGGAGAGAACAGAGGAAAACCTAAATATAAAAACTGCTACTGTACACGAACGCTTCAACCTAGAAGAACTAAATTTGGTGAGCCAAGTGGGATGTGTGCACTGATGATTAGCAACAAGTATCATCAAGATTGGGTGAAACAATATTTGCTGGTATTTCGGAAACTCGTTATTTCTTAGAAGCTTGGCAACCCCTCTCAATGAAAGTGCTTTTCCAAAGTTTGTGCCTAGGGCTACATGAAGAGGAAACAAACCATAGAGACAAAACTGAGAACTTTTTTATTTTGTCAAGTTTTAAGGAGCTACTACAAAGCATGTTGGATTTAGATTTCCAAATTCATCTATCTATATAAGAGAGAACAGAGGGAAACTAAATATAAAAACTGCTACTGTAGACGAACGCTTCAACCTAGAAGAACAAAATTTGGTAAGCCACGTGGGATTTGTGTACTGATCATTACCTCCAAGTATTATCAAGATTGGGTGTAAAAATATTTGCTGGTATTTCGGAAACTCGTTATTTCGTAGAAGCTTGGCAACCCCCCTCAATGAAAGTGCTTTCCACAGTCTGTGCCTAGGCTACTTGAAGATGAAAAAAACCATAGAGACAAAACTGAGAACTCCTTTATTTTGTCAACTTTCAAAGAGCTACTACAAACCATGTTGGATTTAGAGTTCCAAATTCATCTATCTATATATCAGAGAACATAGTGAAACCTAAATATAAAACTGCTACTGTAGACGAACGCTTCAACCTAGAAGAACAAAATTTGGTGAGCCTAGTGGGATTTGTGTACTGATCATTAGCAACAAGTATCATCAAGATTGCTGAAAAAATATTTGCTGGTATTTCGGAAACTCGTTATTTCTTAAAGCTTAGCAACCCCTCTCAATGAAAGTGCTTTTCCACAGTCTGTGCCTAGGGCTACTTGAAGAGGAAACAAACCATAGAGACAAAACTGAGAACTCCTTTATTTTGTCAAGTTTCAAGGAGCTACTACAAAGCATGTTGGATTTAGAGTTCCAAATTCATCTATCTATATAGGAGAGAACAGAGGGAAACCTAAATATAAAAACTGCTACTGTAGACGAACGCTTCAACCTAGAAGAACAAAATTTGGTGGAAGAACAAATTTGGTGAGCCAAGTGGGTTGTTACTGCTCCTTACCACGAAGTATCATCAAGATTGGGTGAAAAAATATTTGCTGGTATTTCCGGAAACTCGTTATTTCTTAGAAGCTTGGCAACCCCTCTCAATGCAAGTGCTGCTTTCAAAATTCTGTGCCTAGGGCTACCTTGAAGAGGAAACGCACATATAGACAAATCTGAGAACTCTTTATTTGTTTCAAAGAGCTACTACAAACATGTTGGATTTAGAGTTCCAAATTCATCTATCTATATATGAGAGAACAGAGGGAAACCTAAATATAAAACTGCTACTGTAGACGAACGCTTCAACCTAGAAGAACAAAATTTGGTAAGACAAGTGGGATTTGTGTACTGATCATTACCACCAAGTATCATCAAGATTGGGTGAAAAATATTTGCTGGTATTTCAGAATCTCGTGATTTCTTAGAAGCTTGGCAACCCCTCTCAATGAAAGTGCTTTTCCACAGTCTGTGCCTAGGGCAACTTGAAGAGGAAACAAACCAAAGAGACAAATCTGAGAACTTCTTTATTTTGTCAAGTTTCACAGAGTATACAAACCATGTTGGATTTAGAGTTCCAAATTCATCTATCTATATAGGAGAGAACAGAGTGAAACCTGAAAATAAAAACTGCTACTGTAAACGAAGGCTTCAACCTAGAAGAACAAAATTTGGTGAGCCAAGTGGGATTGGTGTACTGATCATTACCACGAAGTATCATCAAGATTGGGTGAAAAATATTTGCTGGTATTTCGGAAACTCGTGATTTCTTAGAAGCTTTGGAACCCTCTCAATGAAAGTGCTTTTCCACAGTCTGTGCCTAGGGCTACTTGAAGAGGAAACAAACCATAGCGACAAAACTGGGAACTCTTTATTTTGTCAAGTTTCAAAGAGCTACTACAAACCATGTTAGATTTAGAGTTCCAAATTCATCTTTCTATATAGGAGAGAACAGAGGGAAACCTAAATATAAAAACTGCTACTGTAGACAAACGCTTCAACCTAGAAGAACAAATTTGTTGAGCCAAGTGGGATTTGTGTACTGATCATTAACACCAATTATCATCAAGATTGGGTGAAAAATATTTGCTGGTATTTCGGAAACTCGTGATTTCTTAGAAGCTTGGGAACCCCTCTCAATGAAAGTGCTTTTCCACAGTTTTTGCCTAGGGCTACATGAAGAGGAAACAAACCATAGAGACAAAACTGAGAACTTTTTTATTTTGTCAAGTTTTAAGGAGCTACTACAAAGCATGTGGATTTAGATTTCCAATTCATCTATCTATATAAGAGAGAACAGAGGGAAACTAAATATAAAAACTGCTACTGTAGACGAACGCTTCAACCTAGAAGAACAAAATTTGGTAAGCCACGTGGGATTTGTGTACTGATCATTACCTCAAGTATTATCAAGATTGGTGAAAAAATATTTGCTGTATTTCGGAAACTCGTTATTTCGTAGAAGCTTGGGAACCCCTCTCAATGAAAGTGCTTTTCCACAGTCTGTGCCTAGGGCTACTTGAACAGGAAACAAACCATAGAGACAAAACTGAGAACTCCTTTATTTTGTCAAGTTTCAAAGAGATACTACAAACCATGTTGGATTTAGTGATTCCAAATTCATCAATCTGTATAGGAGAGAACAGAGGGAAACCTAAATATAAAAACTGCTACTGTAGACGAACGCTTCAACCTAGAAGAACAAAATTTGGTAAGACAAGTGGGATTTGTGTACTGATCATTACCACCAAGTATCATCAAGATTGGGTGAAAAAATATTTGCTGGTATTTCAGAAACTCGTGATTTCTTAGAAGCTTGGCAAACCCCTCTCAATGAAAGTGCTTTTCCACAGTCTGTGCCTAGGGCTACTTGAAGAGGAAACAAACCAAAGAGACAAATCTGAGAACTTCTTTATTTTGTCAAGTTTCACAGAGCTACTACAAACCATGTTGGATTTAGAGTTCCAAATTCATCTATCTATATTGGAGAGAACAGAGTGAAACCTGAAAATAAAAACTGCTACTGTAAACGAAGGCTTCAACCTAGAAGAACAAAATTGGTGAGCCAAGTGGGATTGGTGTACTGATCATTACCACGAAGTATCATCAAGATTGGGTGAAAAAATATTTGCTGGTATTTCGGAAACTCGTGATTTCTTAGAAGCTTGAGAACCCCTCTCAATGAAAGTGCTTTTCCACAGTCTGTGCCTAGGCTACTTGAAGAGGAAACAAACCATAGCGACAAAACTGGGAACTCCTTTATTTTGTCAAGTTTCAAAGAGCTACTACAAACCATGTTAGATTTAGAGTTCCAAATTCATCTTTCTATATAGGAGAGAACAGAGGGAAACCTAAATATAAAAACTGCTACTGTAGACGAACGCTTCAACCTAGAAGAACAAAATTTGTTGAGCCAAGTGGGATTTGTGTACTGATCATTAGCACCAAGTATCATCAAGATTGGGTGAAAAAATATTTGCTGGTATTTCGGAAACTCGTGATTTCTTAGAAGCTTGGGAACCCCTCTCAATGAAAGTGCTTTTGCACGGTCTTTGCCTAGGGCTACTTGAAGAGGAAACAAACCATAGCGACAAAACTGAGAACTCCTTTATTTTGTCAAGTTTCAAAGAGCTACTAAAAACCATGTTGGATTTAGAGTTCCAAATTCATCTTTCTAAATAGGAGAGAACAGAGGAAAACCTAAATATAAAAACTGCTACTGTAGACGAACGCTTCAACCTAGAAGAACTAAATTTGGTGAGCCAAGTGGATTTGTGTACTGATCATTAGCAGCAATTATCATCAAGATTGGGTGAAAAAATATTTGCTGGTATTTCGGAAACTCGTTATTTCGTAGAAGCTTGGCAACCCTCTCAATGAAAGTGCTTTCCACAGTCTGTGCCTAGGGATACTTGAAGAGGAAAACAAACCATAGAGACAAAACTGAGAACTCCTTTATTTTGTCAAGTTTCAAAGAGCTACTACAAACCATGCTGATTTAGAGTTCCAAATTCATCTATCTGTATAGGAGAGAACAGAGGAAAACCTAAATATAAAAACTGCTACTGTACACGAACGCTTCAACCTAGAAGAACTAAATTTGGTGAGCCAAGTGGGATGTGTGCACTGATGATTAGCAACAAGTATCATCAAGATTGGGTGAAACAATATTTGCTGGTATTCGAAACTCGTTATTTCTTAGAAGCTTGGCAACCCCTCTCAATGAAAGTGCTTTTCCAAAGTTTGTGCCTAGGGCTACATGAAGAGGAAACAAACCATAGAGACAAAACTGAGAACTTTTTTATTTTGTCAAGTTTTAAGGAGCTACTACAAAGCATGTTGGATTTAGATTTCCAAATTCATCTATCTATATAAGAGAGAACAGAGGGAAACCTAAATATAAAAACTGCTACTGTAGACGAACGCTTCAACCTAGAAGAACAAAATTTGGTAAGCCACGTGGGATTTGTGTACTGATCATTACCTCCAAGTATTATCAAGATTGGGTGAAAAAATATTTGCTGTATTTCGGAAACTCGTTATTTCGTAGAAGCTTGGCAACCCCCCTCAATGAAAGTGCTTTCCACAGTCTGTGCCTAGGGCTACTTGAAGATGAAAAAAACCATAGAGACAAAACTGAGAACTCCTTTATTTTGTCAACTTTCAAAGAGCTACTACAAACCATGTTGGATTTAGAGTTCCAAATTCATCTATCTATATATCAGAGAACATAGTGAAACCTAAATATAAAAACTGCTACTGTAGACGAACGCTTCAACCTAGAAGAACAAAATTTGGTGAGCCTAGTGGGATTTGTGTACTGATCATTAGCAACAAGTATCATCAAGATTGGCTGAAAAAAATATTTGCTGGTATTTCGGAAACTCGTTATTTCTTAGAAGCTTAGCAACCCTCTCAATTGAAAGTGATTTCACAAGAGACAAAACTGAGAACTCCTTTATTTTGTCAAGTTCAGGAGCTACTACAAAGCATGTTGGATTTAGAGTTCCAAATTCATCTATCTATATAGGAGAGAACAGAGGGAAACCTAAATATAAAAACTGCTACTGTAGACGAACGCTTCAACCTAGAAGAACAAAATTTGGTGAGCCAAGTGGGATTTGTGTACTGATCCTTACCACGAAGTATCATCAAGATTGGGTGAAAAAATATTTGCTGGTATTTCGGAAACTCGTTATTTCTTAGAAGCTTGGCAACCCCTCTCAATGAAAGTGCTTTTCCACAGTCTGTGCCTAGGTGACTTGAAGAGGAAACGAACCATATAGACAAATCTGAGAACTCTTTATTTTGTCAAGTTTCAAAGAGCTACTACAAACCATGTTGGATTTAGAGTTCCAAATTCATCTATCTATATATGAGAGAACAGAGGGAAACCTAAATATAAAAACTGCTACTGTAGACGAACGCTTCAACCTAGAAGAACAAAATTTGGTAAGACAAGTGGGATTTGTGTACTGATCATTACCACCAAGTATCATCAAGATTGGGTGAAAAAATATTTGCTGGTATTTCAGAATCTCGTGATTTCTTAGAGCTTGGCAACCCCTCTCAATGAAAGTGCTTTTCCACAGTCTGTGCCTAGGGCAACTTGAAGAGGGAAACAAACCAAAGAGACAAATCTGAGAACTTCTTTATTTTGTCAAGTTTCACAGAGCTACTACAAACCATGTTGGATTTAGAGTTCCAAATTCATCTATCTATATAGGAGAGAACAGAGTGAAACCTGAAAATAAAAACTGCTACTGTAAACGAAGCTTCAACCTAGAAGAACAAAATTTGGTGAGCCAAGTGGGATTGGTGTACTGATCATTACCACGAAGTATCATCAAGATTGGTGAAAAAAATTTGCTGGTATTTCGGAAACTCGTGATTTCTTAGAAGCTTGGAACCCCTCTCAATGAAAGTGCTTTTCCACAGTCTGTGCCTAGGGCTACTTGAAGAGGAAACAAACCATAGCGACAAAACTGGGAACTCCTTTATTTTGTCAAGTTTCAAAGAGCTACTACAAACCATGTTAGATTTAGAGTTCCAAATTCATCTTTCTATATAGGAGAGAACAGAGGGAAACCTAAATATAAAAACTGCTACTGTACACGAACGCTTCAACCTAGAAGAACTAAATTTGGTGAGCCAAGTGGGATGTGTGTACTGATGATTAGCAACAAGTATCATCAAGATTGGGTGAAACAATATTTGCTGGTATTTCGGAAACTCGTTATTTCTTAGAAGCTTGGCAACCCCTCTCAATGAAAGTGCTTTTCCAAAGTTTGTGCCTAGGGCTACATGAAGAGGAAACAAACCATAGAGACAAAACTGAGAACTTTTTTATTTTGTCAAGTTTTAAGGAGCTACTACAAAGCATGTTGGATTTAGATTTCCAAATTCATCTATCTATATAAGAGAGAACAGAGGGAAACCTAAATATAAAAACTGCTACTGTAGACGAACGCTTCAACCTAGAAGAACAAAATTTGGTAAGCCAAGTGGGATGTGTGTACTGATGATTAGCAACAAGTATCATCAAGATTGGGTGAAAAAATATTTGCTGGTATTTCGGAAACTCGTTATTTCTTAGAAGCTTGGCAACCCCTCTCAATGAAAGTGCTTTTCCAAAGTCTGTCCCTAGGGCTACATGAAGAGGAAACAAACCATAGAGACAAAACTGAGAACTTTTTTATTTTGTCAAGTTTTAAGGAGCTACTACAAAGCATGTTGGATTTAGATTTCCAAATTCATCTATCTATATAAGAGAGAACAGAGGGAAACCTAAATATAAAAACTGCTACTGTAGACGAACGCTTCAACCTAGAAGAACAAAATTTGGTGAGCCTAGTGGGATTTGTGTACTGATCATTAGCAGCAAGTATCATCAAGATTGGGTGAAAAAATATTTGCTGGTATTTCGGAAACTCGTTATTTATTAGAAGCTTGGCAACCCCTCTCAATGAAAGTGCTTTTCCACAGTCTGTGCCTAGGGCTACTTGAAGAGGAAACAAACCATAGAGACAAAACTGAGAACTCCTTTATTTTGTCAAGTTTCAAGGAGCTACTACAGAGCATGTTGGATTTAGAGTTCCAAATTCATCTATCTATATATGAGAGAACAGAGGGAAACCTAAATATAAAAACTGCTACTGTAGACGAACGCTTCAACCTAGAAGAACAAAATTTGGTAAGACAAGTGGGATTTGTGTACTGATCATTACCACCAAGTATCATCAAGATTGGGTGAAAAAATATTTGCTGGTATTTCAGAAACTCGTGATTTCTTAGAAGCTTGGTAACCCCTCTCAATGAAAGTGCTTTTCCACAGTCTGTGCCTAGGGCTACTTGAAGAGGAAACAAACCAAAGAGACAAATCTGAGAACTTCTTTATTTTGTCAAGTTTCACAGAGCTACTACAAACCATGTTGGATTTAGAGTTCCAAATTCATCTATCTATATAGGAGAGAACAGAGTGAAACCTGAAAATAAAAACTGCTACTGTAAACGAAGGCTTCAACCTAGAAGAACAAAATTTGGTGAGCCAAGTGGGATTGGTGTACTGATCATTACCACGAAGTATCATCAAGATTGGGTGAAAAAATATTTGCTGGTATTTCGGAAACTCGTGATTTCTTAGAAGCTTGGGAACCCCTCTCAATGAAAGTGCTTTTCCACAGTCTGTGCCTAGGGCTACTTGAAGAGGAAACAAACCATAGCAACAAAACTGGGAACTCCTTTATTTTATCAAGTTTCAAAGAGCTACTACAAACCATGTTAGATTTAGAGTTCCAAATTCATCTTTCTATATAGGGGAGAAGAGAGGGAAACCTAAATATAAAAACTGCTACTGTAGACGAACGCTTCAACCTAGAAGAACAAAATTTGTTGAGCCAAGTGGGATTTGTGTACTGATCATTAGCACCAAGTATCATCAAGATTGGGTGAAAAAATATTTGCTGGTATTTCGGAAACTCGTGATTTCTTAGAAGCTTGGGAACCAATCTCAATGAAAGTGCTTTTCCACAGTCTTTGCCTAGGGCTACTTGAAGAGGAAACAAACCATAGCGACAAAACTGAGAACTCCTTTATTTTGTCAAGTTTCAAAGAGCTACTACAAACCATGTTGGATTTAGAGTTCCAAATTCATCTTTCTATATAGGAGAGAACAGAGGAAAACCTAAATATAAAAACTGCTACTGTAGACGAACGCTTCAACCTAGAAGAACTAAATTTGGTGAGCCAAGTGGGATTTGTGTACTGATCATTACCACCAATTATCATCAAGATTGGGTGAAAAAATATTTGCTGGTATTTCGGAAACTCGTTATTTCGTAGAAGCTTGGCAACCCCTCTCAATGAAAGTGCTTTCCACAGTCTGTGCCTAGGGCTACTTGAAGAGGAAACAAACCATAGAGACAAAACTGAGAACTCCTTTATTTCGTCAAGTTTCAAAGAGCTACTACAAACCATGCTGGATTTAGAGTTCCAAATTCATCTATCTGTATAGGAGAGAACAGAGGAAAACCTAAATATAAAAACTGCTACTGTACACGAACGCTTCAACCTAGAAGAACTAAATTTGGTGAGCCAAGTGGGATGTGTGTACTGATGATTAGCAACAAGTATCATCAAGATTGGGTGAAACAATATTTGCTGGTATTTCGGAAACTCGTTATTTCTTAGAAGCTTGGCAACCCCTCTCAATGAAAGTGCTTTTCCAAAGTTTGTGCCTAGGGCTACATGAAGAGGAAACAAACCATAGAGACAAAACTGAGAACTTTTTTATTTTGTCAAGTTTTAAGGAGCTACTACAAAGCATGTTGGATTTAGATTTCCAAATTCATCTATCTATATAAGAGAGAACAGAGGGAAACCTAAATATAAAAACTGCTACTGTAGACGAACGCTTCAACCTAGAAGAACAAAATTTGGTAAGCCACGTGGGATTTGTGTACTGATCATTACCTCCAAGTATTATCAAGATTGGGTGAAAAAATATTTGCTGGTATTTCGGAAACTCGTTATTTCGTAGAAGCTTGGCAACCCCTCTCAATGAAAGTGCTTTCCACAGTCTGTGCCTAGGGCTACTTGAGGATGAAAAAAACCATAGAGACAAAACTGAGAACTCCTTTATTTTGTCAAGTTTCAAAGAGCTACTACAAACCATGTTGGATTTAGAGTTCCAAATTCATCTATCTGTATAGGAGAGAACAGAGGGAAACCTAAATATAAAAACTGCTAGTGTACACGAACGCTTCAACCTAGAAGAACTAAATTTGGTGAGCCAAGTGGGATGTGTGTACTGATGATTAGCAACAAGTATCATCAAGATTGGGTGAAAAAATATTTGCTGGTATTTCGGAAACTCGTTATTTCTTAGAAGCTTGGCAACCCCTCTCAATGAAAGTGCTTTTCCAAAGTCTGTGCCTAGGGCTACATGAAGAGGAAACAAACCATAGAGACAAAACTGAGAACTCCTTTATTTTGTCAAGTTTCAAAGAGCTACTACAAACCATGTTGGATTTAGAGTTCCAAATTCATCTATCTATATATGAGAGAACATAGTGAAACCTAAATATAAAAACTGCTACTGTAGACGAACGCTTCAACCTAGAAGAACAAAATTTGGTGAGCCTAGTGGGATTTGTGTACTGATCATTAGCAGCAAGTATCATCAAGATTGGGTGAAAAAATATTTGCTGGTATTTCGGAAACTCGTTATTTATTAGAAGCTTGGCAACCCCTCTCAATGAAAGTGCTTTTCCACAGTCTGTGCCTAGGGCTACTTGAAGAGGAAACAAACCATAGAGACAAAACTGAGAACTGCTTTATTTTGTCAAGTTTCAAGGAGCTACTACAAACCATGCTGGATTTAGAGTTCCAAATTCATCTATCTGTATAGGAGAGAACAGAGGAAAACCTAAATATAAAAACTGCTACTGTACACGAACGCTTCAACCTAGAAGAACTAAATTTGGTGAGCCAAGTGGGATGTGTGTACTGATCATTACCACCAAGTATCATCAAGATTGGGTGAAAAAATATTTGCTGGTATTTCGGAAACTCGTTATTTCTTAGAAGCTTGGCAACCCCTCTCAATGAAAGTGCTTTTCCAAAGTTTGTGCCTAGGGCTACATGAAGAGGAAACAAACCATAGAGACAAAACTGAGAACTTTTTTATTTTGTCAAGTTTTAAGGAGCTACTACAAAGCATGTTGGATTTAGATTTCCAAATTCATCTATCTATATAAGAGAGAACAGAGGGAAACCTAAATATAAAAACTGCTACTGTAGACGAACGCTTCAACCTAGAAGAACAAAATTTGGTAAGCCACGTGGGATTTGTGTACCGATCATTACCTCCAAGTATTATCAAGATTGGGTGAAAAAATATTTGCTGGTATTTCGGAAACTCGTTATTTCGTAGAAGCTTGGCAACCCCTCTCAATGAAAGTGCTTTTCCAAAGTCTGTGCCTAGGGCTACATGAAGAGGAAACAAACCATAGAGACAAAACTGAGAACTCCTTTATTTTGTCAAGTTTCAAAGAGCTACTACAAACCATGTTGGATTTAGAGTTCCAAATTCATCTATCTATATATGAGAGAACATAGTGAAACCTAAATATAAAAACTGCTACTGTAGACGAACGCTTCAACCTAGAAGAACAAAATTTGGTGAGCCTAGTGGGATTTGTGTACTGATCATTAGCAGCAAGTATCATCAAGATTGGGTGAAAAAATATTTGCTGGTATTTCGGAAACTCGTTATTTATTAGAAGCTTGGCAACCCCTCTCAATGAAAGTGCTTTTCCACAGTCTGTGCCTAGGGCTACTTGAAGAGGAAACAAACCATAGAGACAAAACTGAGAACTCCTTTATTTTGTCAAGTTTCAAGGAGCTACTACAAAGCATGTTGGATTTAGATTTCCAAATTCATCTATCTATATAAGAGAGAACAGAGGGAAACCTAAATATAAAAATTGCTACTGTAGACGAACGCTTCAACCTAGAAGAACAAAATTTGGTGAGCCTAGTGGGATTTGTGTACTGATCATTACCTCCAAGTATTATCAAGATTGGGTGAAAAAATATTTGCTGGTATTCGGAAACTCGTTATTTCGTAGAAGCTTGGCAACCCCTCTCAATGAAAGTGCTTTCCACAGTCTGTGCCTAGGGCTACTTGAAGATGAAAAAAACCATAGAGACAAAACTGAGAACTCCTTTATTTTGTCAAGTTTCAAAGAGCTACTACAAACCATGTTGGATTTAGAGTTCCAAATTCATCTATCTATATATGAGAGAACAGAGGGAAACCTAAATATAAAAACTGCTACTGTAGACGAACGCTTCAACCTAGAAGAACAAAATTTGGTAAGACAAGTGGGATTTGTGTACTGATCATTACCACCAAGTATCATCAAGATTGGGTGAAAAAATATTTGCTGGTATTTCAGAATCTCGTGATTTCTTAGAAGCTTGGCAACCCCTCTCAATGAAAGTGCTTTTCCACAGTCTGTGCCTAGGGCAACTTGAAGAGGAAACAAACCAAAGAGACAAATCTGAGAACTTCTTTATTTTGTCAAGTTTCACAGAGCTACTACAAACCATGTTGGATTTAGAGTTCCAAATTCATCTATCTATATAGGAGAGAACAGAGTGAAACCTGAAAATAAAAACTGCTACTGTAAACGAAGGCTTCAACCTAGAAGAACAAAATTTGGTGAGCCAAGTGGGATTGGTGTACTGATCATTACCACGAAGTATCATCAAGATTGGGTGAAAAAATATTTGCTGGTATTTCGGAAACTCGTGATTTCTTAGAAGCTTGGGAACCCCTCTCAATGAAAGTGCTTTTCCACAGTCTGTGCCTAGGGCTACTTGAAGAGGAAACAAACCATAGCGACAAAACTGAGAACTCCTTTATTTTGTCAAGTTTCAAAGAGCTACTACAAACCATGTTGGATTTAGAGTTCCAAATTAATCTTTCTATATAGGAGAGAACAGAGGAAAACCTAAATATAAAAACTTCTACTGTAGACGAACGCTTCAACCTAGAAGAACTAAATTTGGTGAGCCAAGTGGGATTTGTGTACTGATCATTAGCACCAATTATCATCAAGATTGGGTGAAAAAATATTTGCTGGTATTTCGGAAACTCGTTATTTCGTAGAAGCTTGGCAACCCCTCTCAATGAAAGTGCTTTCCACAGTCTGTGCCTAGGGCTACTTGAAGAGGAAACAAACCATAGAGACAAAACTGAGAACTCCTTTATTTTGTCAAGTTTCAAAGAGCTACTACAAACCATGCTGGATTTAGAGTTCCAAATTCATCTATCTGTATAGGAGAGAACAGAGGAAAACCTAAATATAAAAACTGCTACTGTACACGAACGCTTCAACCTAGAAGAACTAAATTTGGTGAGCCAAGTGGGATGTGTGTACTGATGATTAGCAACAAGTATCATCAAGATTGGGTGAAACAATATTTGCTGGTATTTCGGAAACTCGTTATTTCTTAGAAGCTTGGCAACCCCTCTCAATGAAAGTGCTTTTCCAAAGTTTGTGCCTAGGGCTACATGAAGAGGAAACAAACCATAGAGACAAAACTGAGAACTTTTTTATTTTGTCAAGTTTTAAGGAGCTACTACAAAGCATGTTGGATTTAGATTTCCAAATTCATCTATCTATATAAGAGAGAACAGAGGGAAACCTAAATATAAAAACTGCTACTGTAGACGAACGCTTCAACCTAGAAGAACAAAATTTGGTAAGCCACGTGGGATTTGTGTACTGATCATTACCTCCAAGTAATTTCAAGATTGGGTGAAAAAATATTTGCTGGTATTTCGGAAACTCGTTATTTCGTAGAAGCTTGGCAACCCCTCTCAATGAAAGTGCTTTCCACAGTCTGTGCCTAGGGCTACTTGAAGATGAAAAAAACCATAGAGACAAAACTGAGAACTCCTTTATTTTGTCAAGTTTCAAAGAGCTACTACAAACCATGTTGGATTTAGAGTTCCAAATTCATCCATCTGTATAGGAGAGAACAGAGGGAAACCTAAATATAAAAACTGCTAGTGTACACGAACGCTTCAACCTAGAAGAACTAAATTTGGTGAGCCAAGTGGGATGTGTGTACTGATGATTAGCAACAAGTATCATCAAGATTGGGTGAAAAAATATTTGCTGGTATTTCGGAAACTCGTTATTTCTTAGAAGCTTGGCAACCCCTCTCAATGAAAGTGCTTTTCCAAAGTCTGTCCCTAGGGCTACATGAAGAGGAAACAAACCATAGAGACAAAACTGAGAACTCCTTTATTTTGTCAAGTATCAAAGAGCTACTACAAACCATGTTGGATTTAGAGTTCCAAATTCATCTATCTATATATGAGAGAACATAGTGAAACCTAAATATAAAAACTGCTACTGTAGACGAACGCTTCAACCTAGAAGAACAAAATTTGGTGAGCCTAGTGGGATTTGTGTACTGATCATTAGCAGCAAGTATCATCAAGATTGGGTGAAAAAATATTTGCTGGTATTTCGGAAACTCGTTATTTATTAGAAGCTTGGCAACCCCTCTCAATGAAAGTGCTTTTCCACAGTCTGTGCCTAGGGCTACTTGAAGAGGAAACAAACCATAGAGACAAAACTGAGAACTCCTTTATTTTGTCAAGTTTCAAGGAGCTACTACAGAGCATGTTGGATTTAGAGTTCCAAATTCATCTATCTATATATGAGAGAACAGAGGGAAACCTAAATATAAAAACTGCTACTGTAGACGAACGCTTCAACCTAGAAGAACAAAATTTGGTGAGCCAAGTGGGATTGGTGTACTGATCATTACCACGAAGTATCATCAAGATTGGGTGAAAAAATATTTGCTGGCATTTCGGAAACTCGTGATTTCTTAGAAGCTTGGGAACCCCTCTCAATGAAAGTGCTTTTCCACAGTCTGTGCCTAGGGCTACTTGAAGAGGAAACAAACCATAGCAACAAAACTGGGAACTCCTTTATTTTATCAAGTTTCAAAGAGCTACTACAAACCATGTTAGATTTAGAGTTCCAAATTCATCTTTCTATATAGGGGAGAAGAGAGGGAAACCTAAATATAAAAACTGCTACTGTAGACGAACGCTTCAACCTAGAAGAACAAAATTTGTTGAGCCAAGTGGGATTTGTGTACTGATCATTAGCACCAAGTATCATCAAGATTGGGTGAAAAAATATTTGCTGGTATTTCGGAAACTCGTGATTTCTTAGAAGCTTGGGAACCCCTCTCAATGAAAGTGCTTTTCCACAGTCTTTGCCTAGGGCTACTTGAAGAGGAAACAAACCATAGCGACAAAACTGAGAACTCCTTTATTTTGTCAAGTTTCAAAGAGCTACTACAAACCATGTTGGATTTAGAGTTCCAAATTCATCTTTCTATATAGGAGAGAACAGAGGAAAACCTAAATATAAAAACTGCTACTGTAGACGAACGCTTCAACCTAGAAGAACTAAATTTGGTGAGCCAAGTGGGATTTGTGTACTGATCATTACCACCAATTATCATCAAGATTGGGTGAAAAAATATTTGCTGGTATTTCGGAAACTCGTTATTTCGTAGAAGCTTGGCAACCCCTCTCAATGAAAGTGCTTTCCACAGTCTGTGCCTAGGGCTACTTGAAGAGGAAACAAACCATAGAGACAAAACTGAGAACTCCTTTATTTCGTCAAGTTTCAAAGAGCTACTACAAACCATGCTGGATTTAGAGTTCCAAATTCATCTATCTGTATAGGAGAGAACAGAGGAAAACCTAAATATAAAAACTGCTACTGTACACGAACGCTTCAACCTAGAAGAACTAAATTTGGTGAGCCAAGTGGGATGTGTGTACTGATGATTAGCAACAAGTATCATCAAGATTGGGTGAAACAATATTTGCTGGTATTTCGGAAACTCGTTATTTCTTAGAAGCTTGGCAACCCCTCTCAATGAAAGTGCTTTTCCAAAGTTTGTGCCTAGGGCTACATGAAGAGGAAACAAACCATAGAGACAAAACTGAGAACTTTTTTATTTTGTCAAGTTTTAAGGAGCTACTACAAAGCATGTTGGATTTAGATTTCCAAATTCATCTATCTATATAAGAGAGAACAGAGGGAAACCTAAATATAAAAACTGCTACTGTAGACGAACGCTTCAACCTAGAAGAACAAAATTTGGTAAGCCACGTGGGATTTGTGTACTGATCATTACCTCCAAGTATTATCAAGATTGGGTGAAAAAATATTTGCTGGTATTTCGGAAACTCGTTATTTCGTAGAAGCTTGGCAACCCCTCTCAATGAAAGTGCTTTCCACAGTCTGTGCCTAGGGCTACTTGAGGATGAAAAAAACCATAGAGACAAAACTGAGAACTCCTTTATTTTGTCAAGTTTCAAAGAGCTACTACAAACCATGTTGGATTTAGAGTTCCAAATTCATCTATCTGTATAGGAGAGAACAGAGGGAAACCTAAATATAAAAACTGCTAGTGTACACGAACGCTTCAACCTAGAAGAACTAAATTTGGTGAGCCAAGTGGGATGTGTGTACTGATGATTAGCAACAAGTATCATCAAGATTGGGTGAAAAAATATTTGCTGGTATTTCGGAAACTCGTTATTTCTTAGAAGCTTGGCAACCCCTCTCAATGAAAGTGCTTTTCCAAAGTCTGTGCCTAGGGCTACATGAAGAGGAAACAAACCATAGAGACAAAACTGAGAACTCCTTTATTTTGTCAAGTTTCAAAGAGCTACTACAAACCATGTTGGATTTAGAGTTCCAAATTCATCTATCTATATATGAGAGAACATAGTGAAACCTAAATATAAAAACTGCTACTGTAGACGAACGCTTCAACATAGAAGAACAAAATTTGGTGAGCCTAGTGGGATTTGTGTACTGATCATTAGCAGCAAGTATCATCAAGATTGGGTGAAAAAATATTTGCTGGTATTTCGGAAACTCGTTATTTATTAGAAGCTTGGCAACCCCTCTCAATGAAAGTGCTTTTCCACAGTCTGTGCCTAGGGCTACTTGAAGAGGAAACAAACCATAGAGACAAAACTGAGAACTCCTTTATTTTGTCAAGTTTCAAGGAGCTACTACAAACCATGCTGGATTTAGAGTTCCAAATTCATCTATCTGTATAGGAGAGAACAGAGGAAAACCTAAATATAAAAACTGCTACTGTACACGAACGCTTCAACCTAGAAGAACTAAATTTGGTGAGCCAAGTGGGATGTGTGTACTGATCATTACCACCAAGTATCATCAAGATTGGGTGAAAAAATATTTGCTGGTATTTCGGAAACTCGTTATTTCTTAGAAGCTTGGCAACCCCTCTCAATGAAAGTGCTTTTCCAAAGTTTGTGCCTAGGGCTACATGAAGAGGAAACAAACCATAGAGACAAAACTGAGAACTTTTTTATTTTGTCAAGTTTTAAGGAGCTACTACAAAGCATGTTGGATTTAGATTTCCAAATTCATCTATCTATATAAGAGAGAACAGAGGGAAACCTAAATATAAAAACTGCTACTGTAGACGAACGCTTCAACCTAGAAGAACAAAATTTGGTAAGCCACGTGGGATTTGTGTACCGATCATTACCTCCAAGTATTATCAAGATTGGGTGAAAAAATATTTGCTGGTATTTCGGAAACTCGTTATTTCGTAGAAGCTTGGCAACCCCTCTCAATGAAAGTGCTTTTCCAAAGTCTGTGCCTAGGGCTACATGAAGAGGAAACAAACCATAGAGACAAAACTGAGAACTCCTTTATTTTGTCAAGTTTCAAAGAGCTACTACAAACCATGTTGGATTTAGAGTTCCAAATTCATCTATCTATATATGAGAGAACATAGTGAAACCTAAATATAAAAACTGCTACTGTAGACGAACGCTTCAACCTAGAAGAACAAAATTTGGTGAGCCTAGTGGGATTTGTGTACTGATCATTAGCAGCAAGTATCATCAAGATTGGGTGAAAAAATATTTGCTGGTATTTCGGAAACTCGTTATTTATTAGAAGCTTGGCAACCCCTCTCAATGAAAGTGCTTTTCCACAGTCTGTGCCTAGGGCTACTTGAAGAGGAAACAAACCATAGAGACAAAACTGAGAACTCCTTTATTTTGTCAAGTTTCAAGGAGCTACTACAAAGCATGTTGGATTTAGATTTCCAAATTCATCTATCTATATAAGAGAGAACAGAGGGAAACCTAAATATAAAAACTGCTACTGTAGACGAACGCTTCAACCTAGAAGAACAAAATTTGGTGAGCCTAGTGGGATTTGTGTACTGATCATTACCTCCAAGTATTATCAAGATTGGGTGAAAAAATATTTGCTGGTATTCGGAAACTCGTTATTTCGTAGAAGCTTGGCAACCCCTCTCAATGAAAGTGCTTTCCACAGTCTGTGCCTAGGGCTACTTGAAGATGAAAAAAACCATAGAGACAAAACTGAGAACTCCTTTATTTTGTCAAGTTTCAAAGAGCTACTACAAACCATGTTGGATTTAGAGTTCCAAATTCATGTATCTGTATAGGAGAGAACAGAGGGAAACCTAAATATAAAAACTGCTAGTGTACACGAACGCTTCAACCTAGAAGAACTAAATTTGGTGAGCCAAGTGGGATGTGTGTACTGATGATTAGCAACAAGTATCATCAAGATTGGGTGAAAAAATATTTGCTGGTATTTCGGAAACTCGTTATTTCTTAGAAGCTTGGCAACCCCTCTCAATGAAAGTGCTTTTCCACAGTCTGTGCCTAGGGCTACATGAAGAGGAAACAAACCATAGAGACAAAACTGAGAACTCCTGTATTTTGTCAGTTTCAAAGAGCTACTACAAACCATGTTGGATTTAGAGTTCCAAATTCATCTATCTATATAGGAGAGAACAGAGTGAAACCTGAAAATAAAAACTGCTACTGTAAACGAAGGCTTCAACCTAGAAGAACAAAATTTGGTGAGCCAAGTGGGATTGGTGTACTGATCATTACCACGAAGTATCATCAAGATTGGGTGAAAAAATATTTGCTGGTATTTCGGAAACTCGTGATTTCTTAGAAGCTTGGGAACCCCTCTCAATGAAAGTGCTTTTCCACAGTCTTTGCCTAGGGCTACTTGAAGAGGAAACAAACCATAGCAACAAAACTGGGAACTCCTTTATTTTGTCAAGTTTCAAAGAGCTACTACAACCATGTTAGATTTAGAGTTCCAAATTCATCTTTCTATATAGGAGAGAAGAGAGGGAAACCTAAATATAAAAACTGCTACTGTAGACGAACGCTTCAACCTAGAAGAACAAAATTTGTTGAGCCAAGTGGGATTTGTGTACTGATCATTAGCACCAAGTATCATCAAGATTGGGTGAAAAAATATTTGCTGGTATTTCGGAAACTCGTGATTTCCTTAGAAGCTTGGGAACCCCTCTCAATGAAAGTGCTTTTCCACAGTCTTTGCCTAGGGCTACTTGAAGAGGAAACAAACCATAGCGACAAAACTGAGAACTCCTTTATTTTGTCAAGTTTCAAAGAGCTACTACAAACCATGTTGGATTTAGAGTTCCAAATTCATCTTTCTATATAGGAGAGAACAGAGGAAAACCTAAATATAAAAACTGCTACTGTAGACGAACGCTTCAACCTAGAAGAACTAAATTTGGTGAGCCAAGTGGGATTTGTGTACTGATCATTAGCACCAATTATCATCAAGATTGGGTGAAAAAATATTTGCTGGTATTTCGGAAACTCGTTATTTCGTAGAAGCTTGGCAACCCCTCTCAATGAAAGTGCTTTCCACAGTCTGTGCCTAGGCTACTTGAAGAGGAAACAAACCATAGAGACAAAACTGAGAACTCCTTTATTTCGTCAAGTTTCAAAGAGCTACTACAAACCATGCTGGATTTAGAGTTCCAAATTCATCTATCTGTATAGGAGAGAACAGAGGAAAACCTAAATATAAAAACTGCTACTGTACACGAACGCTTCAACCTAGAAGAACTAAATTTGGTGAGCCAAGTGGGATGTGTGTACTGATGATTAGCAACAAGTATCATCAAGATTGGGTGAAACAATATTTGCTGGTATTTCGGAAACTCGTTATTTCTTAGAAGCTTGGCAACCCCTCTCAATGAAAGTGCTTTTCCAAAGTTTGTGCCTAGGGCTACATGAAGAGGAAACAAACCATAGAGACAAAACTGAGAACTTTTTTATTTTGTCAAGTTTTTAAGGAGCTACTACAAAGCATGTTGGATTTAGATTTCCAAATTCATCTATCTATATAAGAGAGAACAGAGGGAAACCTAAAATATAAAAACTGCTACTGTAGACGAACGCTTCAACCTAGAAGAACAAAATTTGGTAAGCCACGTGGGATTTGTGTACTGATCATTACCTCCAAGTATTATCAAGATTGGGTGAAAAAAATATTTGCTGGTATTTCGGAAACTCGTTATTTCGTAGAAGCTTGGCAACCCCTCTCAATGAAAGTGCTTTCCACAGTCTGTGCCTAGGGCTACTTGAGGATGAAAAAACCATAGAGACAAAACTGAGAACTCCTTTATTTTGTCAAGTTTCAAAGAGCTACTACAAACCATGTTGGATTTAGAGTTCCAAATTCATCTATCTGTATAGGAGAGAACAGAGGGAAACCTAAATATAAAAACTGCTAGTGTACACGAACGCTTCAACCTAGAAGAACTAAATTTGGTGAGCCAAGTGGGATGTGTGTACTGATGATTAGGCAACAAGTATCATCAAGATTGGGTGAAAAAATATTTGCTGGTATTTCGGAAACTCGTTATTTCTTAGAAGCTTGGCAACCCCTCTCAATGAAAGTGCTTTTCCAAAGTCTGTGCCTAGGGCTACATGAAGAGGAAACAAACCATAGAGACAAAACTGAGAACTCCTTTATTTTGTCAAGTTTCAAAGAGCTACTACAAACCATGTTGGATTTAGAGTTCCAAATTCATCTATCTATATATGAGAGAACATAGTGAAACCTAAATATAAAAACTGCTACTGTAGACGAACGCTTCAACATAGAAGAACAAAATTTGGTGAGCCTAGTGGGATTTGTGTACTGATCATTAGCAGCAAGTATCATCAAGATTGGGTGAAAAAAATATTTGCTGGTATTTCGGAAACTCGTTATTTATTAGAGCTTGGCAACCCCTCTCAATGAAAGTGCTTTTCCACAGTCTGTGCCTAGGGCTACTTGAAGAGGAAACAAACCATAGAGACAAAACTGAGAACTCCTTTATTTTGTCAAGTTTCAAGGAGCTACTACAAACCATGCTGGATTTAGAGTTCCAAATTCATCTATCTGTATAGAGAGAGAACAGAGGAAAACCTAAATATAAAAACTGCTACTGTACACGAACGCTTCAACCTAGAAGAACTAAATTTGGTGAGCCAAGTGGGATGTGTGTACTGATCATTACCACCAAGTATCATCAAGATTGGGTGAAAAATATTTGCTGGTATTTCGGAAACTCGTTATTTCTTAGAAGCTTGGCAACCCCTCTCAATGAAAGTGCTTTTCCAAAGTTTGTGCCTAGGGCTACATGAAGAGGAAACAAACCAATAGAGACAAAACTGAGAACTTTTTTATTTTGTCAAGTTTTAAGGAGCTACTACAAAGCATGTTGGATTTAGATTTCCAAATTCATCTATCTATATAAGAAGAGAACAGAGGGAAAACCTAAATATAAAAACTGCTACTGTAGACGAACGCTTCAACCTAGAAGAACAAAATTTGGTAAGCCACGTGGGATTTGTGTACCGATCATTACCTCCAAGTATTATCAAGATTGGGTGAAAAAAATATTTGCTGGTATTTCGGAAACTCGTTATTTCGTAGAAGCTTGGCAACCCCTCTCAATGAAAGTGCTTTTCCAAAGTCTGTGCCTAGGGCTACATGAAGAGGAAAACAAACCTTAGAGACAAAACTGAGAACTCCTTTATTTTGTCAAGTTTCAAAGAGCTACTACAAACCATGTTGGATTTAGAGTTCCAAATTCATCTATCTATATATGAGAGAACATAGTGAAACCTAAATATAAAAACTGCTACTGTAGACGAACGCTTCAACCTAGAAGAACAAAATTTGGTGAGCCTAGTGGGATTTGTGTACTGATCATTAGCATCAGCAAGTATCATCAAGATTGGGTGAAAAAATATTTGCTGGTATTTCGGAAACTCGTTATTTATTAGAAGCTTGGCAACCCCTCTCAATGAAAGTGCTTTTCCACAGTCTGTGCCCTAGGGCTACTTGAAGAGGAAAACAAACCATAGAGACAAAACTGAGAACTCCTTTATTTTGTCAAGTTTCAAGGAGCTACTACAAAGCATGTTGGATTTAAGATTTCCAAATTCATCTATCTATATAAGAGAGAACAGAGGGAAACCTAAATATAAAAACTGCTACTGTAGACGAACGCTTCAACCTAGAAGAACAAAATTTGGTGAGCCTAGTGGGATTTGTGTACTGATCATTACCTCCAAGTATTATCAAGATTGGGTGAAAAAATATTTGCTGGTATTCGGAAACTCGTTATTTCGTAGAAGCTTGGCAACCCCTCTCAATGAAAGTGCTTTCCACAGTCTGTGCCTAGGGCTACTTGAAGATGAAAAAAAACCATAGAGACAAAACTGAGAACTCCTTTATTTTGTCAAGTTTCAAAGAGCTACTACAAACCATGTTGGATTTAGAGTTCCAAATTCATGTATCTGTATAGGAGAGAACAGAGGAAACCTAAATATAAAAACTGCTAGTGTACACGAACGCTTCAACCTAGAAGAACTAAATTTGGTGAGCCAAGTGGGATGTGTGTACTGATGATTAGCAACAAGTATCATCAAGATTGGGTGAAAAAATATTTGCTGGTATTTCGGAAACTCGTTATTTCTTAGAAGCTTGGCAACCCCTCTCAATGAAAGTGCTTTTCCACAGTCTGTGCCTAGGGCTACATGAAGAGGAAACAAACCATAGAGACAAAACTGAGAACTCCTGTATTTTGTCAAGTTTCAAAGAGCTACTACAAACCATGTTGGATTTAGAGTTCCAAATTCATCTATCTATATAGGAGAGAACAGAGTGAAACCTGAAAATAAAAACTGCTACTGTAAACGAAGGCTTCAACCTAGAAGAAACAAAATTTGGTGAGCCAAGTGGGATTGGTGTACTGATCATTACCACGAAGTATCATCAAGATTGGGTGAAAAAATATTTTGCTGGTATTTCGGGAAACTCGTGATTTCTTAGAAGCTTGGGAACCCCTCTCAATGAAAGTGCTTTTCCACAGTCTTTGCCTAGGGCTACTTGAAGAGGAAACAAACCATAGCAACAAAACTGGGAACTCCTTTATTTTGTCAAGTTTCAAAGAGCTACTACAAACCATGTTAGATTTAGAGTTCCAAATTCATCTTTCTATATAGGAGAGAAGAGAGGGAAACCTAAATATAAAAACTGCTACTGTAGACGAACGCTTCAAACCTAGAAGAACAAAATTTGTTGAGCCAAGTGGGATTTGTGTACTGATCATTAGCACCAAGTATCATCAAGATTGGGTGAAAAAATATTTGCTGGTATTTCGGAAACTCGTGATTTCTTAGAAGCTTGGGAACCCCTCTCAATGAAAGTGCTTTTCCACAGTCTTTGCCTAGGGCTACTTGAAGAGGAAACAAACCATAGCGACAAAACTGAGAACTCCTTTATTTTGTCAAGTTTCAAAGAGCTTACTACAAACCATGTTGGATTTAGAGTTCCAAATTCATCTTTCTATATAGGAGAGAACAGAGGAAAACCTAAATATAAAAAACTGCTACTGTAGACGAACGCTTCAACCTAGAAGAACTAAATTTGGTGAGCCAAGTGGGATTTGTGTACTGATCATTAGCACCAATTATCATCAAGATTGGGTGAAAAAATATTTGCTGGTATTTCGGAAACTCGTTATTTCGTAGAAGCTTGGCAACCCCTCTCAATGAAAGTGCTTTCCACAGTCTGTGCCTAGGGCTACTTGAAGAGGAAACAAACATTAGAGACAAAACTGAGAACTCCTTTATTTCGTCAAGTTTCAAAGAGCTACTACAAACCATGCTGGATTTAGAGTTCCAAATTCATCCTATCTGTATAGGAGAGAACAGAGGAAAACCTAAATATAAAAACTGCTACTGTACACGAACGCTTCAACCTAGAAGAACTAAATTTGGTGAGCCAAGTGGGATGTGTGTTACTGATGATTAGCAACAAGTATCATCAAGATTGGGTAAAACAATATTTGCTGGTATTTCGGAAACTCGTTATTTCTTAGAAGCTTGGCAACCCCTCTCAATGAAAGTGCTTTTCCAAAGTTTGTGCCTAGGGCTACATGAAGAGGAAACAAACCATAGAGACAAAACTGAGAACTTTTTATTTTGTCAAGTTTTAAGGAGCTACTACAAAGCATGTTGGATTTAGATTTCCAAATTCATCTATCTATATAAGAGAGAACAGAGGGAAACCTAAATATAAAAACTGCTACTGTAGACGAACGCTTCAACCTAGAAGAACAAAAATTTGGTAAGCCACGTGGGATTTGTGTACTGATCATTACCTCCAAGTATTATCAAGATTGGGTGAAAAAATATTTGCTGGTATTTCGGAAACTCGTTATTTCGTAGAAGCTTGGCAACCCCTCTCAATGAAAGTGCTTTCCACAGTCTGTGCCTAGGGCTACTTGAAGATGAAAAAACCATAGAGACAAAACTGAGAACTCCTTTATTTTGTCAAGTTTCAAAGAGCTACTACAAACCATGTTGGATTTAGAGTTCCAAATTCATCTATCTATATATGAGAGAACATAGTGAAACCTAAATATAAAAACTGCTACTGTAGACGAACGCTTCAACCTAGAAGAACAAAATTTGGTGAGCCTAGTGGGATTTGTGTACTGATCATTAGCAGCAAGTATCATCAAGATTGGGTGAAAAAATATTTGCTGGTATTTCGGAAACTCGTTATTTATTAGAAGCTTGGCAACCCCTCTCAATGAAAGTGCTTTTTCCACAGTCCTGTGGCCTAGGGCTACTTGAAGAGGAAACAAACCATAGAGAAAAAAAACTGAGAACTCCTTTATT
>NW_027510545.1:0-33026 GCF_048772815.1 Callospermophilus lateralis | reverse complement strand
CCGAAATACCAGCAAATATTTTTTCACCCAATCTTGATGATACTTGGTGGTAATGATCAGTACACAAATCCCACTTGGCTCACCAAATTTTGTTCTTCTAGGTTGAAGCGTTCGTCTACAGTAGCAGTTTTTATATTTAGATTTCCCTCTGTTCTCTCCTGTATAGATAGATGAATTTGGAACTCTAAATCCCACATGGTTTGTAGTAGCTCTTTGAAACTTGACAAAATAAAGGAGTTCTCAGTTTTCTTTCTATGGTTCGTTTCCTCTTCAATAAGCCCAAGGCACAGACTGTGGAAAAGCACTTTAATTGAGAGGGGTTGCCAAGCTTCTAAGAAATAACGAGTTTCCGAAATACCAGCAAATATTTTTCAGCCAATCTTGATGATACTTGTTGCTGATGATCAGTACACAAATCCAACTTGGCTCACCAAATTCTGTTCTTCTAGGTTGAAGCGTTCGTCTATAGTAGCAGTTTTTATATTTAGATTTCCCTCTGTTCTCTCCTATATAGATAGATGAATTTGGAACTCTAATCCAACATGGTCTGTAGTAGCTCTTTGAAACGTGACAAAATAAAGAGTTCTCAGTTTTATCTCTATGGTTTGTTTCCTCTTCAAGTAGCCCTAGGCACAGACAGTGGAAAAGCACTTTCATTGAGAGGGGTTGCCAAGCTTCTAAGAAATAACGAGTTTCGGAAATACCAGCAAATATTTTTTCAGCCAATCTTGATGATACTTGTTGCTGATGATCAGTACACAAATCCCACTTTGCTCACCAAATTTTGTTCTTCTAGGTTGAAGCGTTCGTCTACAGTAGCAGTTTTTATATTTAGGTTTCACTCTGTTGTCTCATATATAGATAGATGAATTTGGAACTATAAATCCAACCTGGTTTGTAGTAGCTCATTGAAACTTGACAAAATAAAGGAGTTCTCAGTTTGTCTCTATGGTTTGTTTCCTCTTCAAGTAGCCCTAGGCATAGACTGTGTAAAAGCACTTTCATTGAGAGGGTTGCCAAGCTTCTAAGAAATTACTAGTTTCCAAAATACCAGCAAATATTTTTTCACCCAATCTTGATGATACTTGGTGGTAATGATCAGTACACAAATACCACTTGGCTCACCAAATTTTGTTCTTCTAGGTTGAAGCGTTCGTCTACAGTAGCAGTTTTTATATTTAGGTTTCCCTCTGTTCTCTCCTGTATAGATAGATGAATTTGGAACTCTAAATCCAACATGGTTTGTACTAGCTCTTTGAAACTTGAAAAATAAAAGCGTTCTCAGTTTTGTCTCTATGGATTTTTTCCTCTTCTCTTAGCCCTAGGCACAGACTGTGGAAAAGCACTTTCATTGAGAGGGGTTGCCAAGCTTCTAAGAAATAACGAGTTTCCGAAATACCAGCAAATATTTTTTCACCCAATCTTGATGATACTTGTTGCTAATGATCAGTACACAAATCCCACTTGGCTCACCAAATTTTGTTCTTCTAGGTTGAAGCGTTCGTCTACAGTAGCAGTGTTTATATTTAGAGTTCTCTCTGTTCTCTTCTATATAGATAGATGAATTTGGAACTCTAAATCCAACATGGATTGTAGTAGCTCTTTGAAACTTGACAAAATAAAGGAGTTCTCAGTTTTGTCTCTATGGTTTGTTTCGTCTTCAAGTAGCCCTAGGCACAGACTGTGGAAGCACTTTCATTGAGATGGGTTGCCAAGCTTCTTAGAAATAACGAGTTTCCAAAATAGCAGCAAATATTTTTTCACCCAGTCCTGATGATACTTTTTGGTAATTATCAGTACACAAATACCACTTGGCTCACCAAATTTTGTTCTTCTAGTTTGAAGCGTTCGTCTACAGTAGCAGTTTTTATATTTCGGTTTCCCTCTGTTCTCTCCTGTATAGATAGATGAATTTGGAACTCTAAATCCAACATGGTTTGTAGAAGCTCTTTGAAACTTGACAAAATAAAGGCGTTCTCAGTTTTGTCTCTATGGATTGTTTCCTCTACTAATAGCACTAGGCACACACTGTGGAAAAGCACTTTCATTGAGAGGGGTTGCCAAGCTTCTAAGAAATTATGAATTTCTGAAATACCAGCAAATATTTTTTCACCCAATCTTGATGATACTTGGTGGTAATGATCAGTACACAAATCCCACTTGGCTCACCAAATTTTGTTCTTCTAGGTTGAAGCATTCGTCTACAGTAGCAGTTTTTATATTTAGGTTTCCCTCTGTTCTCTCCTATTTAGATAGATGAATTTGGAACTCTAAATCCAACATTGTTTGTAGTAGCTCTTTGAAACTTGACAAAATAAAGGAGTTCTCAGTTTTGTCTCTATTATTTGTTTCCTCTTCAAGTAGCCGTAGGCACAGACTGTGGAAAAGCAATTTCATTGAGATGGGTTGCCAAGCTTCTAAGAAATAACGAGTTTCCGAAATACCAGCAAATATGTTTTCCGCCAATCTTGATGATACTTGTTGCTGATGATCAGTACACAAATCCCACTTGGGTCACCAAATTCTGTTCTTCTAGCTTGAAGCGTTCGTCTACAGTAGCAGTTTTTATATTTAGGTTTCACTCTATTCTCTCATATATAGATAGATGAATTTGGAACGCTAAATCCAACATGGTTTGTAGTAGCTCTTTGAAACTTGACAAAATAAAGGAGTTCTCAGTTTTGTCTCTATGGTTTGTTTCCTCATCAAGTAGCCCTAGTCACAGACTGTGGAAAAGCACTTTCATTGAGAGGTTTGCCAAGCTTCTAAGAAATTACTAGTTTCCGAAATACCAGCAAATATTTTTTCACCCAATATTGATGATACTTGTTGCTAATGAGCAGTACACACATCCCACTTGACTCACCAAATTTTGTTCTTCTAGGTTGTAGCGTTCGTCTACAGTAGCAGGTTTTATATTTAGGTTTCTCTCTGTTCTCTCCTATATAGTTAGATGAATGTGGAACTCTAAATCCAACATGGATTGTAGTAGCTCTTTGAAACTTGACAAAATAAAGGAGTTCTCAGTTTTGTCTCTATGGTTTGTTTCGTCTTCAAGTAGCCCTAGGCACAGACTGTGGAAGCACTTTCATTGAGATGGGTTGCCAAGCTTCTAAGAAATAACTAGTTTCCAAAATACCAGCAAATATTTTTTCACCCAGTCTTGATGATACTTTGTGGTAATGATCAGTACACAAATCCCACTGGGCTCACCAAATTTTGTTCTTCTAGGTTGAAGCGTTCGCTACAGTAGCAGTTTTTATATTTAGGTTTCCCTCTGTTCTCTCCTGTATAGATAGATGAATTTGGAACTGTAAATCCAACATGGTTTTTAGTAGCTCTTTGAAACTTGACAAAATAAAGGCGTTCTCAGTTTTGTCTGTATGGATTGTTTCCTCTTCTATTAGGCCTAGGCACACACTGTGGAAAAGCACTTTCATTGAGAGGGGTTGCCAAGCTTCTAAGAAATAACGAGTTTCAGAAATACCAGCAAATATTTTTTCACTCAATCTTGATGATACTTGTTGCTAATGATCAGTACACAAATCCCACTTGGCTCACCAAATTTTGTTCTTCTAGGTTGAAGAGGTCGTCTACAGTAGCAGTTTTTATATTTAGGTTTCCCTCTGTTCTCTCCTATATAGATAGATGAATTTGGAACTCTAAATCCAACATGGTTTGTAGTAGCTCTTTGAAACTTGACAAAAAAAAAAGAGTTCTCAGTTTTGTCTCTATGGTTTGTTTCCTCTTCAAGTACCCTAGGTACAGACTGTGGAAAGCACTTTCATTGAGATGGGTTGCCAAGCTTCTAAGGAATAACGAGTTTCCAAAATACCAGCAAATATTGTTTCACCCAACATTGAAGATACTTGGTGGTAATGATCAGTACACAAATCCCACTTGGCTCACCAAATTTTGTTCTTCTAGTTTGAAGCGTTCGTCTACAATAGCAGTTTTTATATATAGGTTTCCTGTGTTCCCTCCTATATAGATAGATGAATTTGCAACTCTAAATCCAACATGGTTGATAGTAGCTCTTTGAAACTTGACAAAATAAAGGAGTTCTCAATTTTGTCTCTATGGTTTCTTTCCTCTTCAAGTAGCCCTAGGCACAGACTGTGGAAGCACTTTCATTAAGACGGGTTGCCAAGCTTCTAAGAAATAACGAATTTCCGAAATACCAGCAAATATTTTTTCACCCAATCTTGATGATACTTGGTGGTAATGATCAGTACACAAATCCCACTTGGCTCACCAAATTTTGTTCTTCTAGGTTGAAGCGTTCGTCTAAAGTAGCAGTTTTTATATTTAGGTTTCTCTCTGTTCTCTCCTATATAGATAGATGAATTTGGAACTTTAAATCCAACATGGATTGTAGTACCTCTTTGAAACTTGACAAAATAAAGGAGTTCTCAGTTTTGTCTCTATGGATTGTTTCCTTTTCAAGTAGCCCTAGTTACAGACTGTGGAAAAGCACTTTCATTGAGAGGGGTTGCCAAGCTTCTAAGAAATAACGAGTTTCAGAAATACCAGCAAATATTTTTTCACCCAATCTTGATGATACTTGTTGCTAATGATCAGTACACAAATCCCACTTGGCTCACCAAATTTTGTTCTTCTAGGTTGAAGAGGTCGTTTACAGTAGCAGTATTTATATTTAGGTTTCCCTCTGTTCTCTCCTATATAGATAGTTGAATTTGGAACTCTAAATCCAACATGGTTTGTAGTTGCTCTTTGAAACTTGAGAAAATAACGGAGTTCTCAGTTTTGTCACTATGGTTTGTTTCCTCTTCAAGTAGCCCTTGGCACAGACTGTGGAAAAGCACTTTCATTGAGAGTGGTTGCCAAGCTTCTAAGAAATTCCAAGTTTCCGAAACACCAGCAAATATTTTTTCACCCAATCTTGATGATACTTGGTGGTAATGATAAGTACACAAATCCCACTTGGCTCACCAAATTTTGTTCTTCTAGGTTGAAGCTTTCGTCTACAGTAGCAGTTTTTATATTTAGGTTTCCCTCTGTTCTCTCCTATATAGATAGATGAATTTGGAACTCTAAATCCAACATGGTTTGTAGTAGCTCTTTGAAACTTGACAAAATAAAAGAGTTCTCAGTTTTGTCTCTATGGTTTGTTTCCTCTTCAAGTAGCCCTAGGCACAGACTGTGGAAAGCACTTTCATTGAGATGGGTTGCCAAGCTTCTAAGGAATAACGAGTTTCCAAAATACCAGCAAATATTGTTTCACCCAATCTTGATGATACTTGGTGGTAATGATCAGTACACAAATCCCACTTGGCTCACCCAATTTTGTTCTTCTAGTTTGAAGCGTTCGTCTACAATAGCAGTTTTTATATATAGGTTTCCTGTGTTCTCTCCTATATAGATAGATGAATTTGCAACTCTAAATCCAACATGGATTGTAGTAGCTCTTTGAAACTTGACAAAATAAAGGAGTTCTCAGTTTTGTCTCTATGGTTTGTTTCCTCTTCAAGTAGCCCTAGGCACAGACTGTGGAAAAGCACTTTCATTGAGAGGGGTTGCAAAGCTTCTAAGAAATAACGAGGGGACCCAACATGGCTGCCGGCAAGGAGGCAGCACTTTCAATGCCTCTGCAGGAACGCTAGCAGAGAGGACCATTAATTCACCTGCATACAGCCTGCTGAGGGACTTCTAGCAAAATTCCGCTGAAAGGAGACCTGCCGGGAATTAGTAAGTCTATTAGAGGGGTCACTTTGTCCCAGACGAGTGAATCTCAGCGAGTGAAACTCAGCAGAAACTCACGGCCAACGCCGAACTCCTGCTGCCGCCCACACTTTGCAGCGTACTTACAAACGGCCACAGCCTGCTTGGGCCCCGGCCGGCCTAGCGCAGATGCGGTTCGGCGCTGCAAACGACCACCCCCTCCGATCACCCCCTCCCCACCCCCGCCGGCTCGGCGCTGTGAACAACGACCCCCACCCCCCACCCCTGCCCCGCCGCGCTCGTGTAAACAGCTCCCACTGGGGCGCGGTCCCGCCGGCTCAGCCGAAAAACCGCTGCTCACACATTGCAGCGAGCATACGGAAGGCTGGGTCCTGCCTTCCCAGCTCTGTGAGCCGCCTTTGGCGGTTCGGCACTGGAAACAACCACCCCAACCCCCAACCCCGTGCTCGTGTGGACAGTCCCCGCCTGCCGGGCGCTGCTAAAGGCCCCGCCCGCCCGGCTCTTGCACGGGGGAATCAGGAGTGGCGCGTGACCCGCGGCGCGGAATTCCGGCTACCGCTATCACCAGTGCTGACAACTGAGGTCTCTTGCACCAGCTTCCAGGGGCGTGGCTACCAGAGGGCAAGCAAATTCGCTGGGGGTTCTCAACCCCAAGCTCTACAAACGTAGGGTCCAAGGTAATGGCAAACAGGGAGAATGTGCCCAGGCGTTCTTGAAAACAGGGCTCACAGGAACAGCAGACTTGGTGTGTAGCCAATATTGTGGTGAGCTTCACCGGTGCACTCAGGATTAGAGACCCGCCCAGTCCAGGAGGAAGAGCTGATGCACAGCAATTGGCTCCCGCCTACTGAGAGGAGAAGCGTGGCCCGGTGGGCACAGCTCCACCTACTGGAAGAATAGTGAATCGAACTCTAAGACTGCATTTTTTTTTTTTTTCTTTTCTCTGGACTCCTGTTTTATTCACACTATGGATGATCTCTCTCATACCAGAATTGTAGTTAACAATCTGAATTGATGAGTCTAAAAGACTGCATATATTAAAATTTTTTTTTTTGGTTTTGTTTTGTTTTTGTTGTTGTTTTCCCCAAATTTTTATTAATTCATTTTATCTTTTTTTTTAATACTAATTTTCATTTTTGTTATTGCAATTATGATTTCTTTTTAATTCTTTTTATCTCTTCTTTTCTTCTGTCTTTGCATTTATTTTCAATTCTCATATTCCCCCTTCTTTGAATTCTGCCTGCTTACTCTCATTCTCCTTGGTGACTTATTCCCTCCCCCTATAATACCTTTCCTCCCAAGCAGCAAATAAATTTATAGGAGTAATCAACAACTCAGTAGTCAAACAGAACAAGAAGCAATATGAAAAAGCAAGGAAGGAAAGGAGTACAAACAATGCAGGAAGGCCTAAATACCCAGGAGAATATAGATTCATCAGAAAAATGGTCATATAAAGACCTCAAGGAATACCTTAGACAGATGGAATGGAACCTTAAAGAGGATACGAGACAGCAAATTCAAGCAGCAAAAGAACACATTGAGAACGAATTACAAAAACAGATAAAAGAAGAAGTTAAGCATCTTTATCAGGAGATAGAGATTATAAAAAAGAATCAGACAATAATCTTAGAAATGAAGGAACTTATAAACCAAATTAAAAACTCAAATGAGAGTATCACTAACAGAGTGGAGCAAGTAGAAGCCAGAACGTCAGATAATGAAGACAAAATATATCATCTTGAAAAGAGTCTAGCCAACTCTGATAGGCTGGTCAAAAATCACGAGAGAAGCATCCAAGAGATATGTGATAACATTAAAAAACCAAATTTAAGAGTGATCGGGATAGAGGAAGGCACAGAGATTCAAACCAAGGGAATGTGTAATCTACTACATGAAATAATTACAGAAAACTTTCCAGAAATAAAAAAGGAAACAGATATATAAATTGTAGATGCATACAGAACACCGAGCATACAAAATCAAAGTAGACCAACGCCAAGACACATTGTTATGAAGATATCCAATATACAGAACAAAGAGAAAATATTAAAAGCTACAAGAGAAAGGAGGCAGATTACATTCAGGGGTAAACCAATAAGGTTAACAGCGGATTTTTCATCTCAGACACTGAAAGCGAGAAGATCCTGGAACAACGTATTTCAAACACTGAAAGACAATGGATGCCAACCAAGAATTCTTTATCCAGCAAAATTAAGCTTCAGGTACGACAACGAAATAAAAATCTTTCATGATAAACAAAAGCTAAAAGAATTTGCAGCCAGAAAACCAGCATTGCAGAATATCTTGGGCAAAACACTACACGAGGAAGAAATGAGAAACAATAACCAAAGCCAACAGTGGGAAGTGCCCCAGTAAAGACTGACGGAGGGGGGAAAGCTAATCATGGAGAAATAAACTAAATTTAAAAAAAAAAAAAAAAGAGAGAGACAAATAATCAAACATGGATGGAAGTACAAACCATATAGCAATAGTAACTCTAAACATTAATGGTTTAAACTCTCCAATAAAGCGACATAGACTGGTGACATGGATTAAAAAAACAAATCCAACAATATGCTGCCTCCAGGAGACACATCTGACAGGAAAAGACATACACAGGCTGAAGGTGAAAGGGTGGGAAAAAATATACCATGCACACGGTCCTCGCAAACAAGCAGGTGTGGCCATCCTCATATCGAACAAAATCGACTTCAAGACTAAGTTAATCCAAAGGGATAAGGAAGGCCATTATATACTGTTAAAAGGAACCATTCACCAACAAGACATAACAATTATCAATATTTATGCACCAAATAATGGTGCTGCGACGTTCATAAAACAAATTCTCCTCAAGTTCAAGAATCAAATAGACCACAATACAATAATTATGGGTGACTTCAACACACCTCTCTCACCATTGGACAGATCCTCCAAACAAAAGTTGAATAAAGAAACTATAGATCTAAATAACACAATCAATAACCTAGACTTAACTGACGTATATAGAATATATCAACCATCATCAAGTGGATATACTTTTTTCTCAGCAGCACATGGATCCTTCTCAAAAATAGACCATATATTATGCCATAGGGCAAACCTCAGTAAATATAAAGGGGTGGAGATAATACCATGCATTTTATCTGATCATAATGGAATGAAACTGGAAATCAATGATAAAAGAAGGATGGGAAAATCCTATATCACATGGAAAATGAACAATATGTTACTGAATGATCAATGGGTTACAGAAGACATAAAGGAGGAAATCAAAAAATTCTTAGAGATAAATGAAAATACAGACACAACTTATCGGAATCTATGGGACACAATGAAAGCAGTTTTAAGAGGGAAATTCATCGCCTGGAGGTCATTCCTCAAAAAAAAGAAAAACCAACAAATAAATGAGCTCACACTTCATCTCAAAGCCCTGGAAAAGGAAGAACAAAACAACAGCAAATGCAGCAGAAGGCAAGAAATAATTAAAATCAGAGCGGAAATCAACGAAATTGAAACAAAAGAAACTATTGAAAAAATCAACAAAACTAAAAGTTGGTTCTTCGAAAAAATAAACAAGATTGACAGACCCTTAGCCATGCTAACGAAGAGAAGAAGAGAGAGAACTCAAATTACTAACATACGGGATGAAAAAGGCAATATCACAACAGATGCTACAGAAATACAGAAGACAATTAGAAATTATTTTGAAAACCTATATTCCAATAAAATAGAAGATAGTGAAAACATCGATAAATTTCTTAAGACATATGATTTGCCCAGACTGAGTCAGGAGGATACACACAATTTGAACAGACCAATATCAATGGAGGAAATTGAAGAAGCAATCAAGAGACTACCCACCAAGAAAAGCCCAGGACCGGATGGGTATACAGCGGAGTTTTACAAAACTTTTAAAGAAGAATTAATACCAATACTTTTCAAGTTATTTCAGGAAATAGAAAAAGAGGGAGCTCTTCCAAATTCATTCTATGAGGCCAACATCACGTTGATTCCGAAACCAGACAAAGACACCTCAAAGAAAGAAAATTACAGACCAATATCCCTGATGAACCTAGACGCAAAAATCCTCAATAAAATTCTGGCGAATCGGATACAAAGGCACATCAAAATAATTGTGCACCATGATCAAGTAGGATTCATCCCTGGGATGCAAGGATGGTTCAATATACGGAAATCAATAAATGTTATTCACCACATCAATAGACTTAAAGATAAGAACCATATGATCATCTCGATAGACGCAGAAAAAGCATTCGACAAAATACAGCATCCCTTTATGTTCAAAACATTAGAAAAACTAGGGATAACAGGAAATTACCTTGACATTGTAAAAGCTATCTATGCTAAGCCTCAGGCTAGCATCATTCTGAATGGAGAAAAATTGAAGGCATTCCCTCTAAAATCTGGAACAAGACAGGGATGCCCTCTATCACCACTTCTATTCAATATAGTTCTTGAAACACTGGCCAGAGCAATTAGACAGACAAAAGAAATTAAAGGCATAAAAATTGGAAAAGAAGAACTTAAATTATCATTATTTGCGGATGACATGATTTTATACCTAGAAGACCCAAAAGAGTCTACAAAAAAACTACTAGAACTAATAAATGAATTCAGCAAAGTTGCAGGTTATAAAATCAACACACATAAATCAAAGGTATTCCTGTATATCAGCAACAAAACTTCTGAAATAGAAATGAGGAAAACCACTCCATACACAATATCCTCAAAAAAATAAAATACTTGGGAATCAACCTAACAAAAGAGGTGAAAGATTTATACAATGAAAACTACAGAACCCTAAAGAGAGAAGTAGAAGAAGATCTTAGAAGATGGAAAAATATACCCTGTTCATGGATAGGCAGAACTAACATCATCAAAATGGCGATATTACCAAAAGTTCTATATAGGTTTAATGCAATGCCAATCAAAATCCCAAAGGCATTGCTTGTAGAAATAGATAAAGCAATCATGAAATTCATATGGAAAAATAAAAGACCCAGAATAGCAAAAGCAATTCTAAGCAGGAAGTGCGAATCAGGCGGTATAGCGATACCAGATTTCAAACTATATTACAGAGCAGTAGTAACAAAGACAGCATGGTACTGGTACCAAAACAGGCGGGTGGACCAATGGTACAGAATAGAGGACACAGAGACCAATCCACAAAGTTACAACTATCTTATATTTGATAAAGGGGCTAAAAACATGCAATGGAGGAAGGATAGCATCTTCAACAAATGGTGTTGGGAAAACTGGAAATCCATATGCAACAAAATGAAACTGAACCCCCTCCTCTCACCATGCACAAAAGTTAACTCAAAATGGATCAAAGACCTTGATATCAAATCAGAGACTCTGCGTCTGATAGAAGAAAGAGTTGGCTATGATCTACATATAGTGGGGTCGGGCTCCAAATTCCTTAATAGGACACCCATAGCACAAGAGTTAATAGCAAGAATCAACAAATGGGACTTACTTAAACTAAAAAGTTTTTTCACAGCAAGAGAAACAATAAGAGAAGTAAATAGGGAGCCTACATCATGGGAACAAATATTTACTCCTCACACATCAGATAGAGCCCTAATATCCAGAATATACAAAGAACTCAAAAAATTAGACAATAAGATAACAAATAACCCAGTCAACAAATGGGCCAAGGACCTGAACAGAAACTTCTCAGAGGAGGACATACAATCAATCAACAAGTACATGAAAAAGTGCTCATCATCTCTAGCAGTCAGAGAAATGCAAATCAAAACCACCCTAAGATACCATCTCACTCCAGTAAGATTGGCAGCCATTATGAAATCAAACAACAACAAGTGCTGGCGAGGATGTGGGGAAAAGGGTTCTCTTGTACATTGCTGGTGGGGCTGCAAATTGGTGCGGCAAATTTGGAAAGCAGTATGGAGATTCCTGGGAAAGCTGGGAATGGAACCACCATTTGACCCAGCTATTGCCCTTCTCGGACTATTCCCTGAAGACCTTAAAAGAGCGTATTACAGGGATACTGCCACATCGATGTTCATAGCAGCACAATTTACAATAGCTAGATTGTGGAACCAACCCAGATGCCCTTCAATGGATGAATGGATTAAAAAAATGTGGCATCTATACACCATGGAGTATTACACAGCACTAAAAAATGACAAAATTTTGGAATTTGCAGGGAAATGGATGGCACTAGAGCAGATTATGCTTAGTGAAGCTAGCCAATCTCTAAAAAACAAATACCAAATGTCATCTTTGATATAATGAGAGCAACTAAGAATAAAGCAGGGAGGAAGAGCAGGAAGAAAAGATTAACTTTAAACAGAGACATGAGGTGGGAGGGAAAGGGAGAGAAAAGGGGAATTGCATGGAAACGGAGGGAGACCCTCATTGTTATACTAAATTACATATAAGAGGTTGTAAGTGGAATGGGAAAATAAACAAGGTGAGAAATGAATTACAGTAGAGGGGGTAGAGAGAGAAGATGGGAGGGGAGGGGAGGGGGGATAGTAGAGGATAGGAAAGGTAGCAGAATACAACAGTTACTATTATGGTATTATGTAAAAATGTGGATGTGTAACCCATGTGATTCTGCAATCTGTACTTGGGGTAAAAAAGGGAGTTCATAACTCACTTGAAGCTAATGTATGCTAATGTATGAAATATGATATGTCAAGAGCTTTGTAGGGTTTTTGAACAACCAATAAAAAAAAAATAAATAAAAAAAAAAAAAAAGAAAAAAAGAAATAACGAGTTTCCGAAATACCAGCAAATATTTTTTCACCCAACCTTGATGATACTTGGTGGTAATGATCAGTACACAAATTCCACTTGGCTCACCAAATTTTGTTCTTCTAGGTTGAAGCGTTCGTCTACAGTAGCAGTTTTTATATTTAGGTTTCACTCTGTTCTCTCATATATAGATAGATGAATTTGGAACTCTAAATCCAACATGATTTGTAGTAGCTCTTTGAAACTTGACAAAATAAAGGTGTTCTCAATTTTGTCTCTATGGTTTGTTTCCTTTTCAAGTAGCCCTAGGCACAGACTGTGGAAGCACTTTCATTAAGATGGGTTGCCAAGCTTCTAAGAAATAACGAATTTCCGAAATACCAGCAAATATTTCTTCACCCAATCTTGATGATACTTGGTGGTAATGATCAGTACACAAATCCCACTTGGCTCACCAAATTTTGTTCTTCTAGGTTGAAGCGTTCGTCTAAAGTAGCAGTTTTTATATTTAGGTTTCTCTCTGTTCTCTCCTATATAGATAGATGAATTTGGAACTTTAAATCCAACATGGTTTGTAGTAGCTCTTTGAAACTTGACATAATAAAGGAGTTCTGAGTGTTGTCTCTATGGTTTGTTTCCTCTTCACGTAGCCCTATGTGCACACTGTGGAAAAGCACTTTCATTGAGAGGGGTTGCCAAGCTTCTGAGAAATAACGAGTTTCCGACGTACCAGCAAATATTTTTTCACCCAATCTTGATGATACTTGTTGCTGATGATCAGTACACAAATCCCACTTGGCTCACCAAATTTTGTTCTTCTAGGTTGAAGCGTTCGTCCACAGTAGCAGTTTTTATATTTAGGTTTCACTCTGTTCTCTCATATATAGATATATGAATCTGGAACTCTAAATACAACATGGTTTGTAGTAGCTCTTTGAAACGTGACAAAATAAAGGGGTTCTGAGTTTTGTCTCTATGGTTTGTTTCCTCTTCAAGTAGCCCTAGGCACAGACTGTGGAAAAGCACTTCCATTGAGAGGGGTTGCCAAGATTCTAAGAAATTACGAGTTTCCGAAATACCAGCAAATATTTTTTTACCCAATTTTGATGATACTTGGTGGTAATGATCAGTACACACATCCCACTTGGCTCACCAAATTTTGTTCTTCTAGGTTGTAGCGTTCGTCTACAGTAGCAGTTTTTATATTTAGGTTTCCCTCTGTTCTCTCCTGTATAGATAGATGAATTTGGAACTCTAAATCCAACATGGTTTGTAGTAGCTCTTTGAAAATTGACAAAATAAAGGAGTTCTCAGTTTTGTTTCTATGGATTGTTTCCTCTTCAAGTAGCCCTATGCACAGACTGTGGAAAAGCACTTTCATTGAGAGGGGTTGCCAAGCTTCTAAGAATTAACGATTTTCCGAAATATTAGCAAATATTTTTCCACCCAATCTTGATGATACTTGTTGCTAATGATCAGTACACAAATCCCACTTGGCTCACCAAATTTTGTTCTTCTAGGTTGAAGCTTTCTCCTACAGTAGCAGTTTTTATATTTAGGTTTCCCTCTGTTCTCTCCTATATAGATATATGAAAATGGAACTCTAAATCCAACATGGTTTGTAGTAGCTCTTTGAAACTTGACAAAATAAAGGAGTTCTGAGTTTTGTCTCTATGGTTTGTTTCCTCTTCAAGTAGCCCTAGGCACAGACTCTGGAAAAGCAATTTCATTGAGAGGGGTTGCCAAGCTTCTAAGAATTAACGATTTTCCGAAATACCAGCAAATATTTTTCCACCCAATCTTGATGATACTTGTTGCTAATGATCAGTACACAAATCCCACTTGGCTCACCAAATTTTGTTCTTCTAGGTTGAAGCTTTCTCCTACAGTAGCAGTTTTAATATTTAGGTTTCCCTCTGTTCTCTCCTATATAGATATATGAATCTGGAACTCTAAATCCAACATGGTTTGTAGTAGCTCTTTGAAACTTGACAAAACAAAGTAGTTCTGAGTTTTGTCTCTGTGGTTTGTTTCCTCTTCAAGTAGCCCTAGGCACAGACTGTGGAAAAGCACTTTCATTGAGAGGGGTTGCCAAGCTTCTAAGAAACAACGAGTTTCCGAAATACCAGCAAATGTTTTTTCACCCAATCTTGATGATACTTGTTGCTAATGATGAGTACACAAATCCCACTTGGCTCACCAAATTTTGTTCTTCTAGGTTGAAGCGTTCGTCTACAGTAGCAGTTTATTTTATTTAGGTTTCTCTCGCTTCTCTCCTATATAGATAGATAAATTTGGAACTTTAAATCCAACAGGGATTGTAGTAGCTCTTTGAAACTTGACAAAATAAAGGAGTTCCCAGTTTTGTCTCTATGGTTTGTTTCCTCTTCAAGTAGCCCTAGGCAGAGACTGTGGAAAAGCACTTTCATTGAGAGGGGTTGCCAAGCTTCTAAGAAATAACGAGTTTCCGAAATACCAGCAAATATTTTTTCACCCGATCATGATGATACTTGGTGGTAATGATCAGTACACAGTTCCCACTTGGCTCACCAAATTTTGTTCTTCTAGGTTGAAGCGTTCATCTACAGTAGCCTTTTTTATATTTAGGTTTCACTCAGTTCTCTCATATATAGATAGATGAATTTGGAACTCTAAATCCAACATGGTTTGTAGTAGCTCTTTGAAACGTGACAAAATAAAGGAGTTCTCAGTTTTGTCTCTATGTTTTGTTTCCTCTTCAAATAGCCCTAGGTGCAGACTGTGGAAAAGGACTTTCATTGAGAGGGGTTGCCAAGCTTCTAAAAAATAACGAGTTTCTGAAGTACCAGCAAATATTTTTACACCCAATCTTCATGATACTTGTTTCTAATGATCAGTACACAAATCCCACTTGGCTCACCATATTTTGTTCTTCTAGGTTGAAGCGTTCGTCTACAGTAGCAGTTTTTATATTTAGGTTCCCTCTGTTCTCTCCTGTATAGATAGATGAATTTGGAACCTAAATCCAACATGGTTTGTAGTAGCTCTTTGAAACTTGACAAAATAAAAGAGTTCTCAGCTTTGTCTCTATGGATTGTTTCCTCTTCAATTAGCACTAGGCACACACTGTGGAAAAGCACTTTCATTGAGAGGGGTTGCCAAGCTTATAAGAAATAACGAGTTTGTGAAATACCAGCAAATATTTTTTCACCCAATCTTGATGATACTTGTTGCTAATGATCAGTACACAAATCCCACTTGGCTCACCAAATTGTGTTCTTCTAGGTTGAAGCGTTTGCCTACAGTAGCAGTTTTTATATTTAGGTTTCCCTCTTTTCTCCTACTTAGATATATGAATTTGGAACTCTAAATCTAACATGGTTTGTAGTAGCTCTTTGAAACTTGACAAAATAAAGGAGTTCTCAGTTTTGTCTCTATGGTTTGTTTCCTCTTCTAGTAGCCCTAGACACAGACTGTGGAAAAGCACTTTCATTGAGAGAATTTGCCAAGCTTCTAAGAAATTACAAGTTTCCGAAATACCAGCAAATATTTTTTCACCCAATCTTGATGATACTTGGTGGTAATGATCAGTACACAAATCCCACTTATCTCACCAAATTTTGTTCTTCTATGTTGAAGCGTTCGTCTACAGTAGCAGTTTTTATATTTAGGTTTCTCTCTGTTCTCTCCTATATAGATAGATGAATTTGGAAGTATAAATCCATCTTGGATTGTAGTAGCTCTTTGAAACTTGACAAAAGAAAGGAGTTCTCAGTTTTTTCTTTATGGTTTGTTTCCTCTTCAAGTAGCCCTAGGCACAGACTGTTGAAAAACACTTTCATTGAGAGGGGTTGCCAAGCTTCTAAGAAATAACGAGTTTCCGAAATACCAGGAAGTATTTTTTCACCCAATCTTGATGATACTTGGTGGTAATGATCAGTACACAGATCCCACTTGGCTCAACAAATTTTGTTCTTCTAGGTTGAAGCGTTCGTCCACAGTAGCAGTTTTTATATTTAGGTTTCACTATGTTCTCTCATATATAGATATATGAATCTGGAACTCTAAATACAACATGGTTTGTAGTAGCTCTTTGAAACGTGACAAAATAAAGGGGTTCTGAGTTTTGTCTCTATGGTTTGTTTCCTCTTCAAGTAGCCCAAGGCACAGACTGTGGAAAAGCACTTTCATTGAGAGGGGTTGCCAAGCTTCTAAGAAATAACGATTTTCCGAAATATCAGCAAATATTTCTTCACCCAATCTTGATGATACTTGTTGCTAATGATGAGTACACAAATCCCACTAGGCTCACCAATTTTGTTCTTCTAGTTTGAAGCGTTCGTCTACAGTAGCAGTTTTTATATTTAGGTTTCTCTCTGTTCTCTCCTATATAGATAGATGAATTTGGAACTCTAAATCATAACTTGGATTGTAGTAGCTCTTTGGAACTTGACAAAATAAAGGAGTTATCAGTTTTGTCTCTATGGTTTGTTTCCTCTTCAAGTTGCCCTACGCACAGACTGTGTAAGCACTTACATTTAAATGGGTTGCAAAGCTGCTAAGAAATAACGAGTTTCCAAAATACTAGCAAACATTTCTTCACCCAATCTTGATGATTCTTATTGGTAATGATCAGTACACATAGCCCACTTGGCTCACCAAATTTTGTTCTTCTAGGTTGTAGCGTTCGTCTACAGTAGCAGTTTTTATATTTAGGTTTCCCTCTGTTCTCTCCTGTATAGATAGATGAATTTGGAACTCTAAATCCAACATGGTTTGTAGTAGCTCTTTGAAAATTGACAAAATAAAGGAGTTCTCAGTTTTGTTTCTATGGATTGTTTCCTCTTCAAGTAGCCCTATGCACAGACTGTGGAAAAGCACTTTCATTGAGAGGGGTTGCCAAGCTTCTAAGAATTAACGATTTTCCGAAATATTAGCAAATATTTTTCCACCCAATCTTGATGATACTTGTTGCTAATGATCAGTACACAAATCCCACTTGGCTCACCAAATTTTGTTCTTCTAGGTTGAAGCTTTCTCCTACAGTAGCAGTTTTTATATTTAGGTTTCCCTCTGTTCTCTCCTATATAGATATATGAAAATGGAACTCTAAATCCAACATGGTTTGTAGTAGCTCTTTGAAACTTGACAAAATAAAGGAGTTCTGAGTTTTGTCTTTATGGTTTGTTTCCTCTTCAAGTAGCCCTAGGCACAGACTCTGGAAAAGCACTTTCATTGAGAGGGGTTGCCAAGCTTCTAAGAATTAACGATTTTCCGAAATACCAGCAAATATTTTTCCACCCAATCTTGATGATACTTGTTGCTAATGATCAGTACACAAATCCCACTTGGCTCACCAAATTTTGTTCTTCTAGGTTGAAGCTTTCTCCTACAGTAGCAGTTTTAATATTTAGGTTTCCCTCTGTTCTCTCCTATATAGATATATGAATCTGGAACTCTAAATCCAACATGGTTTGTAGTAGCTCTTTGAAACTTGACAAAACAAAGTAGTTCTGAGTTTTGTCTCTATGGTTTGTTTCCTCTTCAAGTAGCCCTAGGCACAGACTGTGGAAAAGCACTTTCATTGAGAGGGGTTGCCAATCTTCTAAGAAACAACGAGTTTCCGAAATACCAGCAAATGTTTTTTCACCCAATCTTGATGATACTTGTTGCTAATGATGAGTACACAAATCCCACTTGGCTCACCAAATTTGTTCTTCTAGGTTGAAGCGTTCGTCTACAGTAGCAGTTTATTTTATTTAGGTTTCTCTCGCTTCTCTCCTATATAGATAGATAAATTTGGAACTTTAAATCCAACAGGGATTGTAGTAGCTCTTTGAAACTTGACAAAATAAAGGAGTTCCCAGTTTTGTCTCTATGGTTTGTTTCCTCTTCAAGTAGCCCTAGGCAGAGACTGTGGAAAAGCACTTTCATTGAGAGGGGTTGCCAAGCTTCTAAGAAATAACGAGTTTCCGAAATACCAGCAAATATTTTTTCACCCGATCATGATGATACTTGGTGGTAATGATCAGTACACAGTTCCCACTTGGCTCACCAAATTTTGTTCTTCTAGGTTGAAGCGTTCATCTACAGTAGCCTTTTTTATATTTAGGTTTCACTCAGTTCTCTCATATATAGATAGATGAATTTGGAACTCTAAATCCAACATGGTTTGTAGTAGCTCTTTGAAACGTGACAAAATAAAGGAGTTCTCAGTTTTGTCTCTATGTTTTGTTTCCTCTTCAAATAGCCCTAGGTGCAGACTGTGGAAAAGGACTTTCATTGAGAGGGGTTGCCAAGCTTCTAAAAAATAACGAGTTTCTGAAGTACCAGCAAATATTTTTACACCCAATCTTCATGATACTTGTTTCTAATGATCAGTACACAAATCCCACTTGGCTCACCATATTTTGTTCTTCTAGGTTGAAGCGTTCGTCTACAGTAGCAGTTTTTATATTTAGGTTCCCTCTGTTCTCTCCTGTATAGATAGATGAATTTGGAACTCTAAATCCAACATGGTTTGTAGTAGCTCTTTGAAACTTGACAAAATAAAAGAGTTCTCAGCTTTGTCTCTATGGATTGTTTCCTCTTCAATTAGCACTAGGCACACACTGTGGAAAAGCACTTTCATTGAGAGGGGTTGCCAAGCTTATAAGAAATAACGAGTTTGTGAAATACCAGCAAATATTTTTTCACCCAATCTTGATGATACTTGTTGCTAATGATCAGTACACAAATCCCACTTGGCTCACCAAATTGTGTTCTTCTAGGTTGAAGCGTTTGCCTACAGTAGCAGTTTTTATATTTAGGTTTCCCTCTTTTCTCCTACTTAGATATATGAATTTGGAACTCTAAATCTAACATGGTTTGTAGTAGCTCTTTGAAACTTGACAAAATAAAGGAGTTCTCAGTTTTGTCTCTATGGTTTGTTTCCTCTTCTAGTAGCCCTAGACACAGACTGTGGAAAAGCACTTTCATTGAGAGAATTTGCCAAGCTTCTAAGAAATTACAAGTTTCCGAAATACCAGCAAATATTTTTTCACCCAATCTTGATGATACTTGGTGGTAATGATCAGTACACAAATCCCACTTATCTCACCAAATTTTGTTCTTCTATGTTGAAGCGTTCGTCTACAGTAGCAGTTTTTATATTTAGGTTTCTCTCTGTTCTCTCCTATATAGATAGATGAATTTGGAAGTATAAATCCATCTTGGATTGTAGTAGCTCTTTGAAACTTGACAAAAGAAAGGAGTTCTCAGTTTTTTCTTTATGGTTTGTTTCCTCTTCAAGTAGCCCTAGGCACAGACTGTTGAAAAACACTTTCATTGAGAGGGGTTGCCAAGCTTCTAAGAAATAACGAGTTTCCGAAATACCAGGAAGTATTTTTTCACCCAATCTTGATGATACTTGGTGGTAATGATCAGTACACAGATCCCACTTGGCTCAACAAATTTTGTTCTTCTAGGTTGAAGCGTTCGTCCACAGTAGCAGTTTTTATATTTAGGTTTCACTATGTTCTCTCATATATAGATATATGAATCTGGAACTCTAAATACAACATGGTTTGTAGTAGCTCTTTGAAACGTGACAAAATAAAGGGGTTCTGAGTTTTGTCTCTATGGTTTGTTTCCTCTTCAAGTAGCCCAAGGCACAGACTGTGGAAAAGCACTTTCATTGAGAGGGGTTGCCAAGCTTCTAAGAAATAACGATTTTCCGAAATATCAGCAAATATTTCTTCACCCAATCTTGATGATACTTGTTGCTAATGATGAGTACACAAATCCCACTTGGCTCACCAATTTTGTTCTTCTAGTTTGAAGCGTTCGTCTACAGTAGCAGTTTTTATATTTAGGTTTCTCTCTGTTCTCTCCTATATAGATAGATGAATTTGGAACTCTAAATCATAACTTGGATTGTAGTAGCTCTTTGGAACTTGACAAAATAAAGGAGTTATCAGTTTTGTCTCTATGGTTTGTTTCCTCTTCAAGTTGCCCTACGCACAGACTGTGTAAGCACTTACATTTAAATGGGTTGCAAAGCTGCTAAGAAATAACGAGTTTCCAAAATACTAGCAAACATTTCTTCACGCAATCTTGATGATACTTGGTGGTAATGATCAGTACACAAATCCCACTTGGCTCACCAAATTTTGTTCTTCTAGGTTGAAGCGTTCCTCTACAGTAGCAGTTTTTTATATTTAGGTTTCCCTCTCTTCTCTCCTATATAGATATATGAATTTGGAACTCTAAATCCAACATGGTTTGTAGTAGCTCTTTGAAACTTGACAAAATAAAGGAGTTCTCAGGTTTTTCTCTATGGTTTGTTTCCTCTTCAAGTAGCCCTAGGCACAGACTGTGGAAAAGCACTTTCATTGACAGAGTTTGCCAAGCTTCTAAGAAATTACAAGTTTCCGAAATACCAGCAAATATTTTTTCACCCAATGTTGATGATACTTGGTGGTAATGATCAGCACACAAATCCCACTTGGCTCACCAAATTTTGTTCTTCTAGGTTGAAGCGTTCGTCCACAGTAGCAGTTTTTATATTTAGGTTTCACTCTGTTGTCTCATATATAGATAGATGAATTTGGAACTCTAAATCCAACATGGTTTGTTGAAGCTCTTTGAAACTTGACAAAAAAAAGGAGTTCTCAGTTTTGTCTCTATGGTTTGTTTCCTCTTCAAGTAGCCCTAGGCACAGACTGTGGAAAAGCACTTTCATTGAGAGGGGTTGCCAAGCTCTAAGAAATAACGAGTTTCCGAAATACCAGGAAATATTTTTTCACCCATTCTTGATGATACTTGTTGCTAATGATCAGTACACAGATCCCACTTGGCTCACCAAATTTTGTTCTTCTAGGTTAAAGAGTTCGTCTACAGTAGCAGTTTTTATATTTAGGTTTCCCTCTGTTCTCTCCTATATAGATAGATGAATTTGGAACTCTAAATCCAACATGGTTTGTAGTAGCTCTTGGAAACTTGACAAAATAAAGGAGTTCTCAGTTTGGTCTCTATGGTTTCTTTTCTCTTCAAGTAGCCCTAGGCACAGACTGTGGAAATGCACTTTCATTGAGAGTGGTTGCCAAGCTTCTAAGAAATTACAAGTTTCCGAAACACTAGCAAATATTTTTACACCGAATCTTGATGATACTTGGTTGTAATGATCAGTACACAAATCCCACTTGGCTCACCAAATTTTGTTCTTCTAGGTTGAAGCGTTCGTCTACAGTAGCAATTTTTATATTTAGGTTTCTCTCTGTTCTCTCCTATATAGATAGATGAATTTGGAACTCTAAATCCAACATGGATTGTAGTAGCTCTTTGAAACTTGACAAAATAAAGGAGTTCTCAGTTTTGTCTCTATGGTTTGTGTCCTCTTTAAGTAGCCCTAGGCACAGATTGTGGAAGCACTTTCATTCTGATGGGTTGCCAAGCTTCTAAGAAATAACGAGTTTCCAAAATACCAGCAAATATTTTTTCACCCAATCTTGATGATACTTGGTGGTAATGATCAGTACACAAATCCCACTTGGCTCACCAAATTTTGTTCTTCTAGGTTGAAGCGTTCGTCTACAGTAGCAGTTTTTATATTTAGGTTTCTCTCTGTTCTCTCCTATATAGATAGATGAATTTGGAACTTTAAATCCAATATGGATTGTAGTACCTCTTTGAAACTTGACAAAATAAAGGAGTTCTCAGTTTTGTCTCTATGGTTTGTTTCCTCTTCAAGTAGCCCTAGGCAAGACTGTGGAAAAGCACTTTCATTGAGAGGGGTTGCCAAGCTTCTAAGAAATAACAGGTTTCCGAAATACCAGCAAATATTTTTTCACCCAATCTTGATGATACTTGGTGGTAATGATCAGTACACAGATCCCACTTGGCTCACCAAATTTTCTTCTTCTAGGTTGAAGCGTTCGTCTAAAGTAGCAGGTTTTATATTTAGGTTTCACTCTGTTCTCTCATATATAGATAGATGAATTTGGAACTCTAAATCCAACATGGTTTGTAGTAGCTCTTTGAAACTTGACAAAATAAAGAGTTCTGAGTTTTGTCTCTATGGTTTGTTTCCACTTCAAGTAGCCCTAGGCACAGACTGTGGAAAACCACTTTCATTGAGAGGGGTTGCCAAGCTTCTAAGAAATAACGAGTTTCCGAAATATCAGCAAATATTTTTTCACCCAATCTTGATGATACTTTGTGGTAATGATCAGTACACAGTACCCACTTGGCTCACCAAATTTTGTTCTTCTAGGTTGAAGCTTTCGTCTACAGTAGCCGTTTTTATATTTAGGTTTCACTCTGTTGTCTCATATATAAATAGATGAATTTGGAACTCTAAATCCAACATGGTTTGTAGTAGCTCCTTGAAACTTTACAAAATAAAAGAGTTCTCAGTTTTGTCTCTATGGTTTGTTTCCTCTTCTAGTAGCCCTAGGCACAGACTGTGGAAAGCACTTTCATTCAGATGCGTTGCCAAGCTTCTAAGGAATAACGAGTTTCCAAAATACCAGCAATATTGTTTCACCTAATCTTGATGATACTTGGTGGTAATGATCAGTACACAAATCCCACTTGGCTCACCAAATTTTGTTCTTCGAGTTTGAAGCGTTCGTCTACAATAGCAGTTTTTATATATAGGTTTCCTGTGTTCTCTCCTATATAGATAGATGAATTTGCAACTCTAAATCCAACATGGTTTATAGTAGCTCTTTAAAACTTGACAAAATAAAGGAGTTCTCAGTTTTGTCTTTATGGTTTGTTTCCTCTTCAAGTAGCCCTAGGCACAGACTGTGGAAAAGCACTTTCATTGAGAGGGGTTGCAAAGCTTCTAAGAAATAACGAGTTTCCGAAATACCAGCAAATATTTTTTCACCCAACCTTGATGATACTTGGTGGTAATGACAGTACACAAATTCCACTTGGCTCACCAAATTTTGTTCTTTTAGGTTGAAGCGTTCGTCTACAGTAGCAGTTTTTATATTTAGGTTTCACTCTGTTCTCTCATATATAGATAGATGAATTTGGAACTCTAAATCCAACATGGTTTGTAGTAGCTCTTTGAAACTTGACAAAATAAAGAGTTCTGAGTTTTGTCTCTATGGTTTCTTTCCACTTCAAGTAGCCCTAGGCACAGACTGTGGAAAACCACTTTCATTGAGAGGGGTTGCCTAGCTTCTAAGAAATAACGAGTTTCCGAAATATCAGCAAATATTTTTTCACCCAATCTTGATGATACTTTGTGGTAATGATCAGTACACAGTACCCACTTGGCTCACCAAATTTTGTTCTTCTAGGTTGAAGCTTTCGTCTACAGTAGCCGTTTTTATATTTAGGTTTCACTCTGTTGTCTCATATATAAATAGATGAATTTGGAACTCTAAATCCAACATGGTTTGTAGTAGCTCTTTGAAACTTTAAAAAATAAAAGAGTTCTCAGTTTTGTCTCTATGGTTTGTTTCCTCTTCAAGTAGCCCTAGGCACAGACTGTGGAAAGCACTTTCATTGAGATGCGTTGCCAAGCTTCTAAGGAATAACGAGTTTCCAAAATACCAGCAAATATTGTTTCACCTAATCTTGATGATACTTGGTGGTAATGATCAGTACACAAATCCCACTTCTCTCACCAAATTTTGTTCTTCGAGTTTGAAGCGTTCGTCTACAATAGCAGTTTTTATATATAGGTTTCCTGTGTTCTCTCCTATATAGATAGATGAATTTGCAACTCTAAATCCAACATGGTTTATAGTAGCTCTTTGAAACTTGACAAAATAAAGGAGTTCTCAGTTTTGTCTTTATGGTTTGTTTCCTCTTCAAGTAGCCCTAGGCACAGACTGTGGAAAAGCACTTTCATTGAGAGGGGTTGCAAAGCTTCTAAGAAATAACGAGTTTCCAAAATACCAGCAAATATTTTTTCACCCAATCTTGATGATACTTGGTGGTAATGACAGTACACAAATCCCACTTGGCTCACCAAATTTTGTTCTTCTAGGTTGAAGCGTTCGTCTACAGTAGCAATTTTTATATTTAGGTTTCTCTCTGTTCTCTCCTATATAGATAGATGAATTTGGAACTCTAAATCCAACATGGATTGTAGTAGCTCTTTGAAACTTGACAAAATAAAGGAGTTCTCAGTTTTGTCTCTATGGTTTGTGTCCTCTTTAAGTAGCCCTAGGCACAGATTGTGGAAGCACTTTCATTCTGATGGGTTGCCAAGCTTCTAAGAAATAACGAGTTTCCAAAATACCAGCAAATATTTTTTCACCCAATCTTGATGATACTTGGTGGTAATGATCAGTACACAAATCCCACTTGGCTCACCAAATTTTGTTCTTCTAGGTTGAAGCGTTCGTCTACAGTAGCAGTTTTTATATTTAGGTTTCTCTCTGTTCTCTCCTATATAGATAGATGAATTTGGAACTTTAAATCCAATATGGATTGTAGTACCTCTTTGAAACTTGACAAAATAAAGGAGTTCTCAGTTTTGTCTCTATGGTTTGTTTCCTCTTCAAGTAGCCCTAGGCAAGACTGTGGAAAAGCACTTTCATTGAGAGGGGTTGCCAAGCTTCTAAGAAATAACAGGTTTCCGAAATACCAGCAAATATTTTTTCACCCAATCTTGATGATACTTGGTGGTAATGATCAGTACACAGATCCCACTTGGCTCACCAAATTTTCTTCTTCTAGGTTGAAGCGTTCGTCTAAAGTAGCAGGTTTTATATTTAGGTTTCACTCTGTTCTCTCATATATAGATAGATGAATTTGGAACTCTAAATCCAACATGGTTTGTAGTAGCTCTTTGAAACTTGACAAAATAAAGAGTTCTGAGTTTTGTCTCTATGGTTTGTTTCCACTTCAAGTAGCCCTAGGCACAGACTGTGGAAAACCACTTTCATTGAGAGGGGTTGCCAAGCTTCTAAGAAATAACGAGTTTCCGAAATATCAGCAAATATTTTTTCACCCAATCTTGATGATACTTTGTGGTAATGGTCAGTACACAGTACCCACTTGGCTCACCAAATTTTGTTCTTCTAGGTTGAAGCTTTCGTCTACAGTAGCCGTTTTTATATTTAGGTTTCACTCTGTTGTCTCATATATAAATAGATGAATTTGGAACTCTAAATCCAACATGGTTTGTAGTAGCTCTTTGAAACTTTACAAAATAAAAGAGTTCTCAGTTTTGTCTCTATGGTTTGTTTCCTCTTCAAGTAGCCCTAGGCACAGACTGTGGAAAGCACTTTCATTGAGATGCGTTGCCAAGCTTCTAAGGAATAACGAGTTTCCAAAATACCAGCAAATATTGTTTCACCTAATCTTGATGATACTTGGTGGTAATGATCAGTACACAAATCCCACTTGGCTCACCAAATTTTGTTCTTCGAGTTTGAAGCGTTCGTCTACAATAGCAGTTTTTATATATAGGTTTCCTGTGTTCTCTCCTATATAGATAGATGAATTTGCAACTCTAAATCCAACATGGTTTATAGTAGCTCTTTAAAACTTGACAAAATAAAGGAGTTCTCAGTTTTGTCTTTATGGTTTGTTTCCTCTTCAAGTAGCCCTAGGCACAGACTGTGGAAAAGCACTTTCATTGAGAGGGGTTGCAAAGCTTCTAAGAAATAACGAGTTTCCGAAATACCAGCAAATATTTTTTCACCCAACCTTGATGATACTTGGTGGTAATGACAGTACACAAATTCCACTTGGCTCACCAAATTTTGTTCTTTTAGGTTGAAGCGTTCGTCTACAGTAGCAGTTTTTATATTTAGGTTTCACTCTGTTCTCTCATATATAGATAGATGAATTTGGAACTCTAAATCCAACATGGTTTGTAGTAGCTCTTTGAAACTTGACAAAATAAAGAGTTCTGAGTTTTGTCTCTATGGTTTGTTTCCACTTCAAGTAGCCCTAGGCACAGACTGTGGAAAACCACTTTCATTGAGAGGGGTTGCCAAGCTTCTAAGAAATAACGAGTTTCCGAAATATCAGCAAATATTTTTTCACCCAATCTTGATGATACTTTGTGGTAATGATCAGTACACAGTACCCACTTGGCTCACCAAATTTTGTTCTTCTAGGTTGAAGCTTTCGTCTACAGTAGCCGTTTTTATATTTAGGTTTCACTCTGTTGTCTCATATATAAATAGATGAATTTGGAACTCTAAATCCAACATGGTTTGTAGTAGCTCTTTGAAACTTTACAAAATAAAAGAGTTCTCAGTTTTGTCTCTATGGTTTGTTTCCTCTTCAAGTAGCCCTAGGCACAGACTGTGGAAAGCACTTTCATTGAGATGCGTTGCCAAGCTTCTAAGGAATAACGAGTTTCCAAAATACCAGCAAATATTGTTTCACCTAATCTTGATGATACTTGGTGGTAATGATCAGTACACAAATCCCACTTCTCTCACCAAATTTTGTTCTTCGAGTTTGAAGCGTTCGTCTACAATAGCAGTTTTTATATATAGGTTTCCTGTGTTCTCTCCTATATAGATAGATGAATTTGCAACTCTAAATCCAACATGGTTTATAGTAGCTCTTTGAAACTTGACAAAATAAAGGAGTTCTCAGTTTTGTCTTTATGGTTTGTTTCCTCTTCAAGTAGCCCTAGGCACAGACTGTGGAAAAGCACTTTCATTGAGAGGGGTTGCAAAGCTTCTAAGAAATAACGAGTTTCCAAAATACCAGCAAATATTTTTTCACCCAATCTTGATGATACTTGGTGGTAATGACAGTACACAAATCCCACTTGGCTCACCAAATTTTGTTCTTCTAGGTTGAAGCGTTCGTCTACAGTAGCAATTTTTATATTTAGGTTTCTCTCTGTTCTCTCCTATATAGATAGATGAATTTGGAACTCTAAATCCAACATGGATTGTAGTAGCTCTTTGAAACTTGACAAAATAAAGGAGTTCTCAGTTTTGTCTCTATGGTTTGTGTCCTCTTTAAGTAGCCCTAGGCACAGATTGTGGAAGCACTTTCATTCTGATGGGTTGCCAAGCTTCTAAGAAATAACGAGTTTCCAAAATACCAGCAAATATTTTTTCACCCAATCTTGATGATACTTGGTGGTAATGATCAGTACACAAATCCCACTTGGCTCACCAAATTTTGTTCTTCTAGGTTGAAGCGTTCGTCTACAGTAGCAGTTTTTATATTTAGATTTCTCTCTGTTCTCTCCTATATAGATAGATGAATTTGGAACTTTAAATCCAATATGGATTGTAGTACCTCTTTGAAACTTGACAAAATAAAGGAGTTCTCAGTTTTGTCTCTATGGTTTGTTTCCTCTTCAAGTAGCCCTAGGCAAGACTGTGGAAAAGCACTTTCATTGAGAGGGGTTGCCAAGCTTCTAAGAAATAACAGGTTTCCGAAATACCAGCAAATATTTTTTCACCCAATCTTGATGATACTTGGTGGTAATGATCAGTACACAGATCCCACTTGGCTCACCAAATTTTCTTCTTCTAGGTTGAAGCGTTCGTCTAAAGTAGCAGGTTTTATATTTAGGTTTCACTCTGTTCTCTCATATATAGATAGATGAATTTGGAACTCTAAATCCAACATGGTTTGTAGTAGCTCTTTGAAACTTGACAAAATAAAGAGTTCTGAGTTTTGTCTCTATGGTTTGTTTCCACTTCAAGTAGCCCTAGGCACAGACTGTGGAAAACCACTTTCATTGAGAGGGGTTGCCAAGCTTCTAAGAAATAACGAGTTTCCGAAATATCAGCAAATATTTTTTCACCCAATCTTGATGATACTTTGTGGTAATGATCAGTACACAGTACCCACTTGGCTCACCAAATTTTGTTCTTCTAGGTTGAAGCTTTCGTCTACAGTAGCCGTTTTTATATTTAGGTTTCACTCTGTTGTCTCATATATAAATAGATGAATTTGGAACTCTAAATCCAACATGGTTTGTAGTAGCTCTTTGAAACTTTACAAAATAAAAGAGTTCTCAGTTTTGTCTCTATGGTTTGTTTCCTCTTCAAGTAGCCCTAGGCACAGACTGTGGAAAGCACTTTCATTGAGATGCGTTGCCAAGCTTCTAAGGAATAACGAGTTTCCAAAATACCAGCAAATATTGTTTCACCTAATCTTGATGATACTTGGTGGTAATGATCAGTACACAAATCCCACTTGGCTCACCAAATTTTGTTCTTCGAGTTTGAAGCGTTCGTCTACAATAGCAGTTTTTATATATAGGTTTCCTGTGTTCTCTCCTATATAGATAGATGAATTTGCAACTCTAAATCCAACATGGTTTATAGTAGCTCTTTAAAACTTGACAAAATAAAGGAGTTCTCAGTTTTGTCTTTATGGTTTGTTTCCTCTTCAAGTAGCCCTAGGCACAGACTGTGGAAAAGCACTTTCATTGACAGGGGTTGCAAAGCTTCTAAGAAATAACGAGTTTCCGAAATACCAGCAAATATTTTTTCACCCAACCTTGATGATACTTGGTGGTAATGACAGTACACAAATTCCACTTGGCTCACCAAATTTTGTTCTTTTAGGTTGAAGCGTTCGTCTACAGTAGCAGTTTTTATATTTAGGTTTCACTCTGTTCTCTCATATATAGATAGATGAATTTGGAACTCTAAATCCAACATGGTTTGTAGTAGCTCTTTGAAACTTGACAAAATAAAGAGTTCTGAGTTTTGTCTCTATGGTTTGTTTCCACTTCAAGTAGCCCTAGGCACAGACTGTGGAAAACCACTTTCATTGAGAGGGGTTGCCAAGCTTCTAAGAAATAACGAGTTTCCGAAATATCAGCAAATATTTTTTCACCCAATCTTGATGATACTTTGTGGTAATGATCAGTACACAGTACCCACTTGGCTCACCAAATTTTGTTCTTCTAGGTTGAAGCTTTCGTCTACAGTAGCCGTTTTTATATTTAGGTTTCACTCTGTTGTCTCATATATAAATAGATGAATTTGGAACTCTAAATCCAACATGGTTTGTAGTAGCTCTTTGAAACTTTAAAAAATAAAAGAGTTCTCAGTTTTGTCTCTATGGTTTGTTTCCTCTTCAAGTAGCCCTAGGCACAGACTGTGGAAAGCACTTTCATTGAGATGCGTTGCCAAGCTTCTAAGGAATAACGAGTTTCCAAAATACCAGCAAATATTGTTTCACCTAATCTTGATGATACTTGGTGGTAATGATCAGTACACAAATCCCACTTCTCTCACCAAATTTTGTTCTTCGAGTTTGAAGCGTTCGTCTACAATAGCAGTTTTTATATATAGGTTTCCTGTGTTCTCTCCTATATAGATAGATGAATTTGCAACTCTAAATCCAACATAGTTTATAGTAGCTCTTTGAAACTTGACAAAATAAAGGAGTTCTCAGTTTTGTCTTTATGGTTTGTTTCCTCTTCAAGTAGCCCTAGGCACAGACTGTGGAAAAGCACTTTCATTGAGAGGGGTTGCAAAGCTTCTAAGAAATAACGAGTTTCCAAAATACCAGCAAATATTTTTTCACCCAATCTTGATGATACTTGGTGGTAATGACAGTACACAAATTCCACTTGGCTCACCAAATTTTGTTCTTTTAGGTTGAAGCGTTCGTCTACAGTAGCAGTTTTTATATTTAGGTTTCACTCTGTTCTCTCATATATAGATAGATGAATTTGGAACTCTAAATCCAACATGATTTGTAGTAGCTCTTTGAAACTTGACAAAGTAAAGGAGTTCTCAATTTTGTCTCTATGGATTGTTTCCTCTTCAAGTAGCCCTAGGCACAGACTGTGGAAAAGCACTTTCATTGAGAGGGGTTGCCAAGCTTCTAAGAAATAACGAGTTTCGGAAATACCAGCAAATATTTTTTCAACCAATCTTGATGATACTTGGTGGTAATGATCAGTACACAGATCCCACTTGGTCACCAAATTTTGTTCTTCTAGGTTGAAGCGTTCATCTAAAGTAGCCGTTTTTATATTTAGGTTTCACTCTGTTCTCTCATATATAGATAGATGAATTTGGAACTCTAAATCCAACATGGTTTGTAGTAGCTCTTTGAAACTTGACAAAATAAAGGAGTTCTGAGTGTTGTCTCTATGGTTTGTTTCGTCTTCACGTAGCCCTATGTGCACACTGTGGAAAAGCACTTTCATTGAGAGGGGTTGCCAAGCTTCTAAGAAATAACGAGTTTCCGAAGTACCAGCAAATATTTTTTCACCCAATCTTGATGATACTTGTTGCTAATGATCAGTACACAAATCCCACTTGGCTCACCAAATTTTATTCTTCTTGGTTGAAGCGTTCGTCTACAGTAGCAGGTTTTATATTTAGGTTTCTCTCTCTTCTCTCCTATATAGATAGATGAATTTGGAACTCTAAATCCAACATGGATTGTAGTAGCTCTTTGAAACTTGACAAAATAAAGGAGTTCTGAGTTTTGTCTCTATGGTTTGTTTCCTCTTCAAGTAGCCCTAGGCGCAGACTGTGGAAAAGCACTTTCATTGAGATGGGTTGCCAAGCTTCTAAGAAATAACTAGTTTCCGACGTACCAACAAATATTTTTTCACCCAATCTTGATGATACTTGTTGCTGATGATCAGTACACAAATCCCACTTGGCTCACCAAATTTTGTTCTTCTAGGTTGAAGCGTTCGTCTACACTAGCAGGTTTTATATTTAGGTTTCACTCTGTTCTCTCATATATAGATAGATGAATTTGGAACTCTAAATCCAACATGGTTTGTAGTAGCTTTTTGAAACTTGACAAAATAAAGGAGTTCTCAGTTTTGTCTCTATGGTTTGTTTCCTCTTCAAGTAGCCCTAGGCACAGACTGTGGAAAAGCACTTTCATTGAGAGGGGTTGCCAAGATTCTAAGAAATTACGAGTTTCCGAAATACCAGCAAATATTTTTTTACCCAATTTTGATGATACTTGGTGGTAATGATCAGTACACACATCCCACTTGGCTCACCAAATTTTGTTCTTCTAGGTTGAAGCGTTCGTCTAAAGTAGCAGGTTTTATATTTAGGTTTCCCTCTGTTCTCTCCTGTATAGATAGATGAATTTGGAACTCTAAATCCAACATGGTTTGTAGTAGCTCTTTGAAAATTGACAAAATAAAGGAGTTCTCAGTTTTGTTTCTATGGATTGTTTCCTCTTCAAGTAGCCCTAGGCACAGACTGTGGAAAAGCACTTTCATTGAGAGGGGTTGCCAAGCTTCTAAGAATTAACGATTTTCCGAAATACCAGCAAATATTTTTCCACCCAATCTTGATACTTGTTGCTAATGATCAGTACACAAATCCCACTTGGCTCACCAAATTTTGTTCTTCCAGGTTGAAGCTTTCTCCTACAGTAGCAGTTTTTATATTTAGGTTTCCCTCTGTTCTCTCCTATATAGATATATGAAAATGGAACTCTAAATCCAACATGGTTTGTAGTAGCTCTTTGAAACTTGACAAAATAAAGGAGTTCTGAGTTTTGTCTCTATGGTTTGTTTCCTCTTCAAGTAGCCCTAGGCACAGACTGTGGAAAAGCACCTCATTGAGAGGGGTTGCCAAGCTTCTAAGAATTAACGATTTTCCGAAATACCAGCAAATATTTTTCCACCCAATCTTGATGATACTTGTTGCTAATGATGAGTACACAAATCCGACTTGGCTCACCAAATTTTGTTCTTCTAGGTTGAAGCGTTCGTCTACAGTAGCAGTTTTTATATTTAGGTTTCTCTCTGTTCTCTCGTATATAGATAGATGATTTTGGAACTCTAAATCCAACTTGGATTGTAGTAGCTCTTTGAAACTTGACAAAATAAAGGAGTTCTCAGTTTTGTCTCTATGGTTTGTTTCCTCTTCAAGTTGCCCTACGCACAGACTGTGTAAGCACTTTCATTTAGATGGGTTGCAAATCTGCTAAGAAATAACGAGTTTCCAAAATACCAGCAAATATTTTTTCACCCAATCTTGATGATACTTGGTGGTAATGATCAGTACACAAATCCCACTTGGCTCACCAAATTTTGTTCTTCTAGGTTGAAGCGTTCGTCTACAGTAGCAGTTTTTTATATTTAGGTTTCTCTCTCTTCTCTCCTATATAGATAGATAAATTTGGAACTTTAAATCCAACTGGGATTGTAGTAGCTCTTTGAAACTTGACAAAATAAAGGAGTTCTCAGTTTTGTCTCTATGGTTTGTTTCCTCTTCAAGTAGCACTAGGCAGAGACTGTGGAAAAGCACTTTCATTGAGAGGGGTTGCCAAGCTTCTAAGAAATAACGAGTTTCCGAAATACCAGCAAATATTTTTTCACCCAATCTTGATGATACTTGGGGGTAATGATCAGTACACAGTTCCCATTTGGCTCACCAAATTTTGTTCTTCTAGGTTGAAGCGTTCGTCTACAGTAGCCGTTTTTATATTTAGGATTTCACTCTGTTCTCTCATATATAGATAGATGAATTTGGAACTCTAAATCCAACATGGTTTGTAGTAGCTCTTTGAAACTTGACAAAATAAAGGAGTTCTCAGTTTTGTCTCTATGTTTTGTTTCCTCTTCAATTAGCACTAGGCACACACTGTGGAAAAGCACTTTAATTGAGAGGGTTTGCCAAGCTTCTAAGAAATAACGAGTTTGTGAAATACCA
>NW_027510544.1:0-33039 GCF_048772815.1 Callospermophilus lateralis | reverse complement strand
AAAAACTATTGGCTGGTATTTTGGAAACTCGTTATTTCTTAGAAGCTTGGCAACCCCTCTCAATGAAAGTGCTTTTCCACAGTCTGTGCCTAGGGCTACTTGAAGAGGAAACAAACCATAGAGACAAAACTGAGAACTCCTTTATTTTGACAAGTTTCAAAGAGCTACTACAATCCATGTTGGATTTAGAGTTCCAAATTCATCTATCTATATAGGAGAGAACAGAGAGAAACCTAAATATAAAAACTGCTACTGTAGACGAACGCTTCAACCTAGAAGAACAAAATTTGGTGAGCCAATTAAGATTTGGGTACTGATCATTACCACCAAGTATCATCAAGATTGGGTGAAAAAATATTTCCTGGTATTTCGGAAACTTGTAATTTCTTAGAAGCTTGGCAAACTCTCTCAATGAAAGTGCTTTTCCACAGTCTGTGCCTAGGGCTACTTGAAGAGGAAACAAACCAAAGAGACAAAACTGAGAACTCCTTTATTTTGTCAAGTTTCAAAGAACTACTACAAACAATGTTGGATTTAGAGTTCCAAATTCATATATCTATATAGGAGAGAACAGAGGGAAACCTAAATATAAAAACTGCTACTGTAGGCGAACGCTTCAACCTAGCAGAACACAATTTGGTGAGCCAAGTGGGATTTGTGTACTGATCATTAGCAACAAGTATCATCAAGATTGGGTGAAAAAATATTTGCTGGTATTTCAGAAACTCGTTATTTCTTAGAAGCTTGGCAACCCCTCTCAATGAAAGTGCTTTTCCACAGTGTGTGCCTAGTGCTAATTGAAGAGGAAACAATCCATAGAGACAAAACTGAGAACTCCTTTATTTTGTCAAGTTTCAAAGAGCTACTACAAACCATGTTGGATTTAGAGTTCCAAATTCATCTATCTATACAGGAGAGAACAGAGGGAAACCTAAATATAAAAACTGCTACTGTAGACGAACGCTTCAACCTAGAAGAACATAATTTGGTGAGCCAAGTGGGATCTGTGTACTGATCATTAGCAACATGTATCATCAAGTTTGGGTGAAAAAATATTTGCTGGTATTTCGGAAACTCGTTATTTCTCAGAAGCTTGGCAACCCCTCTCAATTAAAGTGCTTTTCCACCGTCTGTGCCTAGGCCTCTTGAAGAGGAAACAAACCATAGAGACAAAACTCAGAACTCCTTTATTTTGTCAAGTTTCAAAGAGCTACGACAAACCATGTTGGATTAAGAGTTCCAAATTCATCTATCTATATATGAGAGAACAGAGTGAAACCTAAATATAAAAACGGCTACTGTAGACGAACGCTTCAACCTAGAAGAACAAAATTTGGTGAGCCAAGTGGGTACTGTGTACTGATCATTACCACCAAGTATCATCAAGATTGGGTGAAAAAATATTTGCTGATATTTCGGAAACTCGTTATTTCTTAGAAGCTTGGCCACCCCTCTCAATGAAAGTGGTTTTCCACAGTCTGTGCCTAGGGCTACATGAAGAGGAAACAAACCATAGAAACAAAACTCAGAACTCTTTATTTTGTCAAGTTTCAAAGAGCTACTACAAACCATGTTGGATTTAGAGTTCCAAATTCATCTATCTATATATGAGAGAACAGAGTGAAACCTAAATATAAAAACTGCTACTGTAGACGAACGCTTCAAGCTAGAAGAACAAAATTTGGTGAGCCAAGTGGGATCTGTGTACTGATCATTCCCAACAAGTATCATCAAGATTGGGTGAAAAAATATTTGCTGGTATTTCGGAAACTCGTTATTTCTTAGAAGCTTGGCAACCCCTCTCAATGAAAGTGCTTTTCCACAGTCTGTGTCGAGGGATACTTGAAGAGGAAACAAACCATAGAGACAAAACTGAGAACTCCTTTATTTTGTCAAGTTTCAAAGAGCTACTAAAATCCATGTTGGATTTAAAGTTCCAAATTCATCTATCTATATAGGAGAGAACAGAGAGAATCCTAAATATAAAAACTGCTACTGTAGACGAACGCTTCAACCTAGAAGAACAAAATTTGGTGAGCCAAGTGGGATTTTTGTACTGATCATTACCACCAAGTATCATCAAGATTGGGTGAAAAAATATTTGCTGGTATTTCGGAAACTTGTAATTTCTTAGAAGCTTTTCAAACTCTCTCAATGAAAGTGCTTTTCCACAGTCTGTGCCTAGGGCTACTTGAAGAGGAAACAAACCATAGAGACAAAACTGAGAACTACTTTATTTTGTCAAGTTTCAAAGAGCTACTACAAACGATGTTGGATTTAGAGTTCCAAATTCATATATCTATATAGGAGAGAACACAGGGAAACCTAAATATAAAAACTTCTACTGTAGGCGAACGCTACAACCTAGAAGAACACAATTTGGTGAGCCAAGTGGGATTTGTGTACTGATAATTAGCAACCAGTATCATCAAGATTGGGTGAAAATATATTTGCTGGTCTTCGGAAACTCGTTATTTCTTAGAAGCTTGGCAACCCCTCTCAATGAAAGTGCTTTTCCCGAGTCTGCGCCTAGGGCTACTTGAAGAGGAAACAAACCATAGAGACAAAAATCAGAACTCCTTTATTTTGTCAAGTTTCAAAGAGCTACTACAAACCATGTTGGATTTAGAGTTCCAAATTCATCTATCTGTATATGAGAGAACAGAGTGGAACCTGAATATAAAAACGACTACTGTAGACGAACGCTTCAACCTAGAAGAACAAAATTTGGTGAGCCAAGTGGTTACTGTGTACTGATCATTTCCACCAAGTATCATCAAGATTGGGTGAAAAAATATTTGCTGATATTTCAGAAACTCGTTATTTCTTAGAAGCTTGGCAACCCCTCTCAATGAAAGTGCTTTTCCACAGTCTGTGCCTAGGGCTACTTGAAGAGGAAACAAACCATAGAAACAAAACTCAGAACTCTTTATTTTGTCAAGTTTCAAAGAGCTACTACAAACCATGTTGGATTTAGAGTTCCAAATTCATCTATCTACATATGAGAGAACAGAGTGAAACCTAAATATAAAAACTGCTACTGTAGACGAACGCTTCAACCTAGAAGAACAAAATTTGGTGAGCCAATTGGGATTTGTGTACTGATCATTACCACCAAGTATCATCAAGATTGGGTGAAAAAATATTTGCTGGTATTTCGGAAACCTGTAATTTCTTAGAAGCTTGGCAAACCTTCTCAATGAAAGTGCTTTTCCACAGTCTGTGCCTAGGGCTACTTGAAGAGGAAACAAATCATAGAGACAAAACTGAGAACTCCTTTATTTTGTCAAGTTTCAAAGAGCTACTAAAACCATGTTGGATTTAGAGTTCCAAATTCATATATCTATATAGGAGAGAACAGAAGGAAACCTAAATATAAAAACTGCTACTGTAGGCGAACGCTTCAACCTAGCAGAACACAATTTGGTGAGCCAAGTGGGATTTGTGTACTGATCATTAGCAACAAGTATCATCAAGATTGGGTGAAAAAATATTTGCTGGTATTTCAGAAACTCCATATTTCTTAGAAGCTTGGCAACCCCTCTCAATGAAAGTGCTTTTCCACAGTGTGTGCCTAGTGCTAATTGAAGAGGAAACAATCCATAGAGACAAAACTGAGAACTCCTTTATTTTGTCAAGTTTCAAAGAGCTACTACAAACCATGTTGGATTTAGAGTTCCAAATTCATCTATCTATATATTAGAGATCAGAGTGAAACCTAAATATAAAAACTGCTACTGTAGACGAACGCTTCAACCTAGAATAACAAAATTTGGTGAGCCAAGGGGGATCTGTGTACTGATCATTCCCACCAAGTATCATCAAGATTATGTGAAAAACTATTGGCTGGCATTTTGGAAACTCGTTATTTCTTAGAAGCTTGGCAACCCCTCTCAATGAAAGTGCTTTTCCACAGTCTGTGCCTAGGGCTACTTGAAGAGGAAACAAACCATAGAGACAAAACTGAGAACTCCTTTATTTTGACAAGTTTCAAAGAGCTACTACAATCCATGTTGGATTTAGAGTTCCAAATTCATCTATCTATATAGGAGAGAACAGAGAGAAACCTAAATATAAAAACTGCTACTGTAGACGAATGCTTCAACCTAGAAGAACAAAATTTGGTGAGCCAATTAAGATTTGGGTACTGATCATTACCACCAAGTATCATCAAGATTGGGTGAAAAAATATTTCCTGGTATTTCGGAAACTTGTAATTTCTTAGAAGCTTGGCAAACTCTCTCAATGAAAGTGCTTTTCCACAGTCTGTGCCTAGGGCTACTTGAAGAGGAAACAAACCAAAGAGACAAAACTGAGAACTCCTTTATTTTGTCAAGTTTCAAAGAACTACTACAAACAATGTTGGATTTAGAGTTCCAAATTCATATATCTATATAGGAGAGAACAGAGGGAAACCTAAATATAAAAACTGCTACTGTAGGCGAACGCTTCAACCTAGCAGAACACAATTTGGTGAGCCAAGTGGGATTTGTGTACTGATCATTAGCAACAAGTATCATCAAGATTGGGTGAAAAAATATTTGCTGGTATTTCAGAAACTCGTTATTTCTTAGAAGCTTGGCAACCCCTCTCAATGAAAGTGCTTTTCCACAGTGTGTGCCTAGTGCTAATTGAAGAGGAAACAATCCATAGAGACAAAACTGAGAACTCCTTTATTTTGTCAAGTTTCAAAGAGCTACTACAAACCATGTTGGATTTAGAGTTCCAAATTCATCTATCTATACAGGAGAGAACAGAGGGAAACCTAAATATAAAAACTGCTACTGTAGACGAACGCTTCAACCTAGAAGAACATAATTTGGTGAGCCAAGTGGGATCTGTGTACTGATCATTAGCAACATGTATCATCAAGTTTGGGTGAAAAAATATTTGCTGGTATTTCGGAAACTCGTTATTTCTCAGAAGCTTGGCAACCCCTCTCAATTAAAGTGCTTTTCCACCGTCTGTGCCTAGGCCTCTTGAAGAGGAAACAAACCATAGAGACAAAACTCAGAACTCCTTTATTTTGTCAAGTTTCAAAGAGCTACGACAAACCATGTTGGATTAATGTTCCAAATTCATCTATCTATATATGAGAGAACAGAGTGAAACCTAAATATAAAAACGGCTACTGTAGACGAACGCTTCAACCTAGAAGAACAAAATTTGGTGAGCCAAGTGGGTACTGTGTACTGATCATTACCACCAAGTATCATCAAGATTGGGTGAAAAAATATTTGCTGATATTTCGGAAACTCGTTATTTCTTAGAAGCTTGGCCACCCCTCTCAATGAAAGTGGTTTTCCACAGTCTGTGCCTAGGGCTACATGAAGAGGAAACAAACCATAGAAACAAAACTCAGAACTCTTTATTTTGTCAAGTTTCAAAGAGCTACTACAAACCATGTTGGATTTAGAGTTCCAAATTCATCTATCTATATATGAGAGAACAGAGTGAAACCTAAATATAAAAACTGCTACTGTAGACGAACGCTTCAAGCTAGAAGAACAAAATTTGGTGAGCCAAGTGGGATCTGTGTACTGATCATTCCCAACAAGTATCATCAAGATTGGGTGAAAAAATATTTGCTGGTATTTCGGAAACTCGTTATTTCTTAGAAGCTTGGCAACCCCTCTCAATGAAAGTGCTTTTCCACAGTCTGTGTCGAGGGATACTTGAAGAGGAAACAAACCATAGAGACAAAACTGAGAACTCCTTTATTTTGTCAAGTTTCAAAGAGCTACTAAAATCCATGTTGGATTTAAAGTTCCAAATTCATCTATCTATATAGGAGAGAACAGAGAGAATCCTAAATATAAAAACTGCTACTGTAGACGAACGCTTCAACCTAGAAGAACAAAATTTGGTGAGCCAAGTGGGATTTTTGTACTGATCATTACCACCAAGTATCATCAAGATTGGGTGAAAAAATATTTGCTGGTATTTCGGAAACTTGTAATTTCTTAGAAGCTTTTCAAACTCTCTCAATGAAAGTGCTTTTCCACAGTCTGTGCCTAGGGCTACTTGAAGAGGAAACAAACCATAGAGACAAAACTGAGAACTACTTTATTTTGTCAAGTTTCAAAGAGCAACTACAAACGATGTTGGATTTAGAGTTCCAAATTCATATATCTATATAGGAGAGAACACAGGGAAACCTAAATATAAAAACTTCTACTGTAGGCGAACGCTACAACCTAGAAGAACACAATTTGGTGAGCCAAGTGGGATTTGTGTACTGATAATTAGCAACCAGTATCATCAAGATTGGGTGAAAATATATTTGCTGGTCTTCGGAAACTCGTTATTTCTTAGAAGCTTGGCAACCCTCTCAATGAAAGTGCTTTTCCCGAGTCTGCGCCTAGGGCTACTTGAAGAGGAAACAAACCATAGAGACAAAAATCAGAACTCCTTTATTTTGTCAAGTTTCAAAGAGCTACTACAAACCATGTTGGATTTAGAGTTCCAAATTCATCTATCTGTATATGAGAGAACAGAGTGGAACCTGAATATAAAAACGACTACTGTAGACGAACGCTTCAACCTAGAAGAACAAAATTTGGTGAGCCAAGTGGTTACTGTGTACTGATCATTTCCACCAAGTATCATCAAGATTGGGTGAAAAAATATTTGCTGATATTTCAGAAACTCGTTATTTCTTAGAAGCTTGGCAACCCCTCTCAATGAAAGTGCTTTTCCACAGTCTGTGCCTAGGGCTACTTGAAGAGGAAACAAACCATAGAAACAAAACTCAGAACTCTTTATTTTGTCAAGTTTCAAAGAGCTACTACAAACCATGTTGGATTTAGAGTTCCAAATTCATCTATCTACATATGAGAGAACAGAGTGAAACCTAAATATAAAAACTGCTACTGTAGACGAACGCTTCAACCTAGAAGAACAAAATTTGGTGAGCCAATTGGGATTTGTGTACTGATCATTACCACCAAGTATCATCAAGATTGGGTGAAAAAATATTTGCTGGTATTTCGGAAACATGTAATTTCTTAGAAGCTTGGCAAACCTTCTCAATGAAAGTGCTTTTCCACAGTCTGTGCCTAGGGCTACTTGAAGAGGAAACAAACCATAGAGACAAAACTGAGAACTCCTTTATTTTGTCAAGTTTCAAAGAGCTACTAAAACCATGTTGGATTTAGAGTTCCAAATTCATATATCTATATAGGAGAGAACAGAAGGAAACCTAAATATAAAAACTGCTACTGTAGGTGAACGCTTCAACCTAGCAGAACACAATTTGGTGAGCCAAGTGGGATTTGTGTACTGATCATTAGCAACAAGTATCATCAAGATTGGGTGAAAAAATATTTGCTGGTATTTCAGAAACTCCTTATTTCTTAGAAGCTTGGCAACCCCTCTCAATGAAAGTGCTTTTCCACAGTGTGTGCCTAGTGCTAATTGAAGAGGAAACAATCCATAGAGAAAAAACTGAGAACTCCTTTATTTTGTCAAGTTTCAAAGAGCTACTACAAACCATGTTGGATTTAGAGTTCCAAATTCATCTATCTATACAGGAGAGAACAGAGGGAAACCTAAATATAAAAACTGCTACTGTAGACGAAAGCTTCAACCTAGAAGAACATAATTTCGTGAGCCAAGTGGGATCTGTGTACTGATCATTAGCAACATGTATCATCACGTTTGGGTGAAAAAATATTTGCTGGTATTTCGGAAACTCGTTATTTCTCAGAAGATTGGCAACCCCTCTCAATAAAAGTGCTTTTCCACAGTCTGTGCCTAGGCCTCTTGAAGAGGAAACAAACCATAGAGACAAAACTCAGAACTCCTTTATTTTGTCAAGTTTCAAAGAGCTACTACAAACCATGTTGGATTTAGAGTTCCAAATTCATCTATCTATATATGAGAGAACAGAGTGAAATCTAAATATAAAAACTGCTACTGTAGACGAACGCTTCAACCTAGAAGAAGAAAATTTGGTGAGCCAAGTGGGATTTGTGTACTGATCATTACCACCAAGTATCATCAAGATTGGGTGAAAAAATATTTGCTGGTATTTTGGAAACTCGTTATTTCTTCAAAGCTTGACAACCCCTCTCAATGAAAGTGCTTTTCCACAGTCTGTGCGTAGGGATACTTGAAGAGGAAACAAACCATAGAGAAAAAACTGAGAACTCCTTTATTTTGTCAAGTTTCAAAGAGCTACTACAATCCATGTTGGATTTAGAGTTCCAAATTCATCTATCTATATAGGAGAGAACAGAGAGAAACCTAAATATAAAAACTGCTACTGTAGGCGAACGCTTCAACCTAGCAGAACACAATTAGGTGAGCCAAGTGGGATTTGTGTACTGATCATTAGCAACAAGTATCTTCAAGATTGGGTGAAAAAATATTTGCTGGTATTTCAGAAACTCGTTATTTCTTAGAAGCTTGGCAACCCCTCTCAATGAAAGTGCTTTTCCACAGTGTGTGCCTAGTGCTACTTGTAGAGGAAACAAACCATAGAGACAAAACTGAGAACTCCTTTATTTTGTCAAGTTTCAAAGAGCTACTACAAACCATGTTGGATTGAGAGTTCCAAATACATCTATCTATACAGGAGAGAACAGAGGGAAACCTAAATATAAAAACTGCTACTGTAGACGAACGCTTCAACCTAGAAGAACAAAATTTCGTGAGCCAAGTGGGATCTGTGTACTGATCATTAGCAACAAGTATCATCAAGATTGGGTGAAAAAATATTTGCTGGTACTTCGGAAACTCGTTATTTCTTAGAAGCTTGGCAACCCCTCTCAATGAAAGTGCTTTTCCAGAGTCTGCGCCTAGGGCTACTTGAAGAGGAAACAAACCATAGAGACAAAACGGAGAACTACTTTATTTTGTCAAGTTTCAACCAGCTACTACAAACCATGTTGGATTTAGAGTTCCAAATTCATCTATCTATATATGAGAGAACAGAGTGAAACCTAAATATAAAAACGACTACTGTAGACGAACGCTTCAAACTAGAAGAACAAAATTTGGTGAGCCAACTGGGATCTGTGTACTGATCATTCCCACCAAGTATCATCAAGATTGGGTGAAAAAATATTTGCTGGTATTTCGTAAACTCGTTATTTTTTAGAAGCTTGGCAACCCTTCTCAATTAAAGTTCTTTTCCACAGTCTGTGCCTAGGCCTCTTGAAGAGGAAACAAACCATAGAGACAAAACTCAGAACTCCTTTATTTTGTCAAGTTTCAAAGAGCTACTACAAACCATGTTGGATTTAGAGTTCCAAATTCATCTATCTATATATGAGAGAACAGAGTGAAACCTAAATATAAAAACTGCTACTGTAGATGAACGCTTCAACCTAGAACAAAAATTTGTGAGCCAAATGGGATCTGTGTACTGATCATTACCACCAAGTATCATCAAGATTTGTTTGAAAAAATATTTGCTGGTATTTTGGAAACTCGTTATTTCTTAGAAACTTGGCAACCCATCTCAATGAAAGTGCTTTTCCACAGTCTGTGCCTAGGGATACTTGAAGAGGAAACAAACAATAGAGACAAAACTGAGAACTCCTTTATTTTGTCAAGTTTCAAAGAGCTACTACAATCCATGTTTTATTTAGAGTTCCAAATTCATCTATCTATATAGGAGAGAACAGAGAGAAACCTAAATATAAAAACTGCTACTGTAGACGAACGCTTCAACCTAAAAGAACAAAATTGGGTGAGCCAATTGGGATTTGTGTACTGATCATTTCCAGGAAGTATCATCAAGATTGGGTGAAAAAATATTTGCTGGTATTTCGGAAACTTGTAATTTCTTAGAAGCTTGGCAAACTCTCTCAATGAAAGTGCTTTTCCACAGTCTGTGCCTAGGGCTACTTGAAGAGGAAACAAACCATAGAGACAAAACTGAGAACTCCTTTATTTTGTCAAGGTTCAAAGAGCTACTACAAACCATGTTGGATTTAGAGTTCCAAATTCATATATCTATATAGGAGAGAACAGAGGGAAACCTAAATATAAATACTGCTACTGTAGGCGAACGCTTCAACCTAGCAGAACACAATTTGGTGAGCCAAGTGGGATTTGTGTACTGATCATTACCACCAAGTATCATCAAGATTGGGTGAAAAAATATTTGCTGGTATTTCAGAAACTCGTTATTTCTTAGAAGCTTGGCAACCCCTCTCAATGAAAATGCTTTTCCACAGTGTGTGCCTAGTGGTAATTGAAGAGGAAACAATCCAAAGGGACAAAACTGAGAACTCCTTTATTTTGTGAAGTTTCAAAGAGCTACTACAAACCATGTTGGATTTAGAATTCCAAATTCATCTATCTATATATGAGAGAACAGAGTGAAACCTAAATATAAAAACTGCTACTGTAGACGAACGCTTCAACCTAGAAGAACAAAACTTGGTGAGCCAAGTGGGATTTGTGTACTGATCATTAGCAACAAGTATCATCAAGATTGGTTGAAAAAATATTTGCTGGTATTTCAGAAACTCGTTATTTCTTAGAAGCTTGGCAACCCCTCTCAATGAAAGTGCTTTTCCACAGTGTGTGCCTAGTGCTAATTGAAGAGGAAACACACCATAGAGACAAAACTGAGAACTCCTTTATTTTGTCAAGTTTCAAAGAGCTACTACAAACGATGTTGGATTTAGAGTTCCAAATTCATATATCTATATAGGAGAGAACAGAGGGAAACCTAAATATAAAAACTTCTAAGTAGGCGAACGCTTCAACCTAGAAGAACACAATTTGGTGAGCCAAGTGGGATTTGTGTATTGATCATTAGCAACCAGTATCATCAAGATTGGGTGAAAAAATATTTGCTGGTCTTCGGAAACTCGTTATTTCTTAGAAGCTTGGCAACCCCTCTCAATGAAAGTGCTTTTCCCGAGTCTGCGCCTAGGGCTACTTGAAGAGGAAACAAACCATAGAGACAAAAATCAGAACTCCTTTATTTTGTCAAGTTTCAAAGAGCTACTACAAACCATGTTGGATTTAGAGTTCCAAATTCATCTATCTGTATATGAGAGAACAGAGTGGAACCTGAATATAAAAACGACTACTGTAGACAAACGCTTCAACCTAGAAGAACAAAATTTGGTTAGCCAAGTGGTTACTGTGTACTGATCATTACCACCAAGTATCAACAAGATTGGGTGAAAAAATATTTGCTGATATTTCGGAAACTCGTTATTTCTTAGAAGCTTGGCAACCCCTCTCAATGAAAGTGCTTTTCCACAGTCTGTGCCTAGGGCTACTTGAAGAGGAAACAAACCATAGAAACAAAACTGAGAACTCTTTATTTTGTCAAGTTTCAAAGAGCTACTACAAACCATGTTGGATTTAGAGTTCCAAATTCATCTATCTACATATGAGAGAACAGAGTGAAACCTAAATATAAAAACTGCTACGGTAGACGAACGCTTCAACATAGAAGAACAAAATTGGTGAGCCAAGTGGGATCTGTGTACTGATCATTCCCACCAAGTATCATCAAGATTGGGTGAAAAACTATTGGCTGGTATTTTGGAAACTCGTTATTTCTTAGAAGCTTGACAACCCCTCTCAATGAAAGTGCTTTTCCACAGTCTGTGCGTAGGGATACTTGAAGAGGAAACAAACCATAGAGACAAAACTGAGAACTACTTTATTTTGTCAAGTTTCAAAGAGCTACTAAAATCCATGTTGGATTTAGAGTTCCAAATTCATCTATCTATATAGGAGAGAACAGAGAGAAACCTAAATATAAAAACTGCTACAGCAGACGAACGCTTCAACTTAGAAGAACAAAATTTGGTGAGCAATTGGGATTTGTGTACTGATCATTACCACCAAGTATCATCAAGATTGGGTGAAAAAATATTTGCTGGTATTTCGGAAACTTGTAATTTCTTAGAAGCTCGGCCAACTCTCTCAATGAAAGTGCTTTTCCACAGTCTGTGCCTAGGGCTACTTGAAGAGGAAACAAACCATAGAGACAAAACTGAGAACTCCTTCATTTTGTCAAGTTTCAAAGAGCTACTACAAACCATGTTGGATTTAGATTCCAAATTCATCTATCTATATATGAGAGAACAGAGTGAAACCTAAATATAAAAACGACTACTGTAGACGAACGCTTCAAACTAGAAAAACAAAATTTGGTGAGCCAAGTGGGATCTGTGTACTGATCATTCCCACCAAGTATCATCAAGATTGGGTGAAAAAATATTTGCTGGTATTTCGGAAAGTCGTTATTTCTTAGAAGCTTGGCAACACCTCTCAATGAAAGTGGTTTTCCACAGTCTGTGCCTAGGGCTATTTGAAGAGGAAACAAACCATAGAGACAAATCTCAGAACTCCCTTATTTTGTCAAGTTTCATAGAGCTACTACAAACCATGTTGGATTTAGAGTTCCAAATTCATCTATCTATATATGAGAGAACAGAGTGAAACCAAAATATAAATACTGCTACTGTAGATGAACGCTTCAACCTAGAAGAACAAAACTTGGTGAGCCCAGTGGGATTTGTGTACTGATCATTAGCAACAAGTATCATCAAGATTGGTTGAAAAAATATTTGCTGGTATTTCAGAAACTCGTTATTTCTTAGAAGCTTGGCAACCCCTCTCAATGAAAGTGCTTTTCCACAGTGTGTGCCTAGTGCTACTTGTAGAGGAAACAAACCATAGAGACAAAACTGAGAACTCCTTTATTTTGTCAAGTTTCAAAGAGCTACTACAAACCATGTTGGATTTAGAGTTCCAAATTCATCTATCTATACAGGAGAGAACAGAGGGAAACCTAAATATAAAAACTGCTACTGTAGACGAACGCTTCAACTTGGAAGAACAAAATTTGGTGAGCCAAGTGGGATCTGTGTACTGATCATTAGCAACAAGTATCAACAAGATTGGGTGAAAAAATATTTGCTGGTACTTCGGAAACTCGTTATTTCTTAGAAGCTTGGCAACCCCTCTCAATGAAAGTGCTTTTCCAGAGTCTGCGCCTAGAACTACTTGAAGAGGAAACAACCATAGAGACAAAACTGAGAACTCCTTTGTTTTGTCAAGTTTCAAAGAGCTACTACAAACCATGTTGGATTTAGAGTTCCAAATTCATCTATCTATATATGAGAGAACAGAGTGAAACCTAAATATAAAAACGACTACTGTAGACGAACGCTTCAAACTAGAAGAACAAAATTTGGTGAGCCAACTGGGATCTGTGTACTGATCATTCCCACCAAGTATCATCAAGATTGGGTGAAAAAATATTTGCTGGTATTTCGGAAACTCGTTATTTTTTAGAAGCTTGGCAACCCTTCTCAATTAATGTTCTTTTCCACAGTCTGTGCATAGGCCTCTTGAAGAATAAACAAACCATAGAGACAAAACTCAGAACTCCTTTATTTTGTCAAGTTTCAAAGAGCTACTACAAACCATGTTGGATTTAGAGTTCCAAATTCATCTATCTATATATGAGAGAACAGAGTGAAACCTAAATATAAAAACTGCTACTGTAGACGAACGCTTCAACCTAGAATAAAATTTGGTGAGCCAAATGGGATCTGTGTACTGATCATTACCACCAAGTATCATCAAGATTGTGTGAAAAAATATTTGCTGGTATTTTGGAAACTCGTTATTTCTTAGAAACGTGGCAAGCCATCTCAATGAAAGTGCTTTTCCACAGTCTGTGCCTAGGGATACTTGAAGAGGAAACAAACAATAGAGACAAAACAGAGAACTCCTTTATTTTGTCAAGTTTCAAAGAGCTACTACAATCCATGTTGGATTTAGAGTTCCAAATTCATCTATCTATATAGGAGAGAACAGAGAGAAACCTAAATATAAAAACTGCTACTGTAGACGAACGCTTCAACCTAAAAGAACAAAATTGGGTGAGCCAATTGGGATTTGTGTACTGATCATTACCACGAAGTATCATCAAGATTGGGTGAAAAAATATTTCCTGGTATTTCGGAAACTTGTAATTTCTAAGAAGCTTGGCAATCTCTCTCAATGAAAGTGCTTTTCCACAGTCTGTGCCTAGGGCTACTTGAAGAGGAAACAAACCATAGAGACAAAACTGAGAACTCCTTTATTTTGTCAAGTATCAAAGAGCTACTACAAACCATGTTGGGTTTAGAGTTCCAAATTCATATGTCTATATAGGAGAGAACAGAGGGAAACCTAAATATAAAAACTGCTACTGTAGGCGAACGCCTCAACCTAGCAGAACACAATTTGGTGAGCCAAGTGGGATTGTGTACTGATCATTAGCACCAAGTATCATCAAGATTGGGTGAAAAAATATTTGCTGGTATTTCAGAAACTCGTTATTTCTTAGAAGCTTGGCAACCCCTCTCAATGAAAATGTTTTTCCACAGTGTGTGCCTAGTGCTAAATGAAGAGGAAACAATCCATAGAGACAAAACTGAGAACTCCTTTATTTTGTGAAGTTTCAAAGAGCTACTACAAACCATGTTGTATTTAGAATTCCAAATTCATCTATCTATATATGAGAGAACAGAGTGAAACCTAAATATAAAAACGACTACTGTAGACGAACGCTTCAAACTAGAAGAACAAAATTTGGTGAGCCAAGTGGGATCTGTGTACTGATCATTCCCACCAAGTATCATCAAGATTGGGTGAAAAAATATTTGCTGGTATTTCGGAAACTCGTTATTTCTTAGAAGCTTGGCAACCCCTCTCAATGAAAGTGCTTTTCCACAGTCTGTGTCGAGGGATACTTGAAGAGGAAACAAACCATAGAGACAAAACTGAGAACTCCTTTATTTTGTCAAGTTTCAAAGAGCTACTAAAATCCATGTTGGATTTAGAGTTCCAAATTCATCTATCTATATAGGAGAGAACAGAGAGAATCCTAAATATAAAAACTGCTACTGTAGACGAACGCTTCAACCTAGAAGAACAAAATTTGGTGAGCCAAGTGGGATTTGTGTACTGATCATTACCACCAAGTATCATCAAGATTGGGTGAAAAAATATTTGCTGGTATTTCGGAAACTTGTAATTTCTTAGAAGCTTGGCAAACTCTCTCAATGAAAGTGCTTTTCCACAGTCTGTGCCTAGGGCTACTTGAAGAGGAAACAAACCATAGAGACAAAACTGAGAACTACTTTATTTTGTCAAGTTTCAAAGAGCTACTACAAACGATGTTGGATTTAGAGTTCCAAATTCATATATCTATATAGGAGAGAACAGAGGGATACCTAAATATAAAAACTTCTACTGTAGGCGAACGCTTCAACCTAGAAGAACACAATTTGGTGAGCCAAGTGGGATTTGTGTACTGATCATTAGCAACCAGTATCATCAAGATTGGGTGAAGAAATATTTGCTGGTCTTCGGAAACTCGTTATTTCTTAGAAGCTTGGCAACCCCTCTCAATGAAAGTGCTTTTCCCGAGTCTGCGCCTAGGGCTACTTGAAGAGGAAACAAACCATAGAGACAAAAATCAGAACTCCTTTATTTTGTCAAGTTTCAAAGAGCTACTACAAACCATGTTGGATTTAGAGTTCCAATTTCATCTATCTATATATGAGAGAACAGAGTGGAACCTGAATATAAAAACGACTACTGTAGACGAACGCTTCAACCTAGAAGAACAAAATTTGGTGAGCCAAGTGGTTACTGTGTACTGATCATTACCACCAAGTATCATCAAGATTGGGTGAAAAAATATTTGCTGATATTTCGGAAACTCGTTATTTCTTAGAAGCTTGGCAACCCCTCTCAATGAAAGTGCTTTTCCACAGTCTGTGCCTAGGGCTACTTGAAGAGGAAACAAACCATAGAAACAAAACTCAGAACTCTTTATTTTGTCAAGTTTCAAAGAGCTACTACAAACCCTGTTGGATTTAGAGTTCCAAATTCATCTATCTACATATGAGAGAACAGAGTGAAACCTAAATATAAAAACTGCTACTCTAGACGAACGCTTCAACATAAAAGAACAAAATTGGTGAGCCAAGTGGGATCTGTGTACTGATCATTCCCACCAAGTATCATCAAGATTGGGTGAAAAACTATTGACTGGTATTTTGGAAACTCATTATTTCTTAAAAGCTTGACAACCCCTCTCAATGAAAGTGCTTTTCCACAGTCTGTGCCTAGGCCTCTTGAAGAGGAAACAAACAATAGAGACAAAACTGAGAACTCCTTTATTTTGTCAAGATTCAAAGAGCTACTACAATCCATGTTGGATTTAGAGTTCCAAATTCATCTATCTATATAGGATAGAACAGAGAGAAACCTAAATATAAAAACTGCTACTGTAGACGAACGCTTCAACCTAAAAGAACAAAATTGGGTGAGCCAATTGGGATTTGTGTACTGATCATTACCACGAAGTATCATCAAGATTGGGTGAAAAAATATTTGCTGGTATTTCGGAAACTTGTAATTTCTTAGAAGCTCGGCAAACTCTCTCAATGAAAGTGCTTTTCCACAGTCTGTGCCTAGGGCTACTTGAAGAGGAAACAAACCATAGAGACAAAACTGAGAACTCCTTCATTTTGTCAAGTTTCAAAGAGCTACTACAAACCATGTTGGATTTAGAGTTCCAAATTCATATATCTATATAGGAGAGAACAGAGGGAAACCTAAATATAAAAACTTCTAGTATAGGCGAACGCTTCAAACTAGAAGAACAAAATTTGGTCAGCCAAGTGGGATCTGTGTACTGATCATTCCCACCAAGTATCATCAAGATTGGGTGAAAAAATATTTGCTGGTATTTCGGAAACTCGTTATTTCTTAGAAGCTTGGCAACACTTCACAATGAAAGTGGTTTTCCACAGTCTGTGCCTAGGGCTATTTGAAGAGGAAACAAACCATAGAGACATATCTCAGAACTCCTTTATTTTTTCAAGTTTCATAGAGCTACTTCAAACCATGTTGGATTTTGAGTTCCAAATTCATCTATCTATATATGAGAGAACAGAGTGAAACCTAAATATAAAAACTGCTACTGTAGACGAACGCTTCAACCTAGAAGAACAAAATTTGGTGAGCCAAGTGGGATTTGTGTACTGATCATTAGCAACAAGTATCATCAAGATTGGGTGAAAAAATATTTGCTGGTATGTCAGAAACTCGTTATTTCTTAGAAGCTTGGCAACCCCTCTCAATGAAAGTGCTTTTCCACAGTGTGTGCCTAGTGCTACTTGAAGAGTAAACAAACCATAGAGACAAAACTGAGAACTCCTTTATTTTGTCAAGTTTCAAAGAGCTACTACAAACCATGTTGGATTTAGAGTTCCAAATTCATCTATCTATACAGGAGAGAACAGCGGGAAACCTAAATATAAAAACTGCTACTGTAGACGAACGCTTCAAACTAGAAGAACAAAATTCGGTGAGCCAAGTGGGATCTTTGTACTGATCATTAGCAACAAGCATCATCAAGATTGGGTGAAAAAATATTTGCTGGTATTTCGGAAACTCGTTATTTCTCAGAAGCTTGGCAACCCCTCTCAATTAAAGTGCTTTTCCACAGTCTATGCCTAGGCCTCTTGAAGAGGAAAGAAACCATAGAGACAAAACTCAGAACTCCTTTATTTTGTCAAGTTTCAAAGAGCTACTACAAACCATGTTGGATTTAGAGTTCCAAATTCATCTATCTATATATGAGAGAACAGAGTGAAACCTAAATATAAAAACTGCTACTGTAGACGAACGCTTCAACCTAGAAGAAGAAAATTTGGTGAGCCAAGTGGGATCTGTGTACTGATCATTACCACCAAGTATCATCAAGATTGGGTGAAAAAATACTTGCTGGTATTTTGGAAACTCGTTATTTCTTAAAAGCTTGACAACCCCGCTCAATGAAAGTGCTTTTCCACAGTCTGTGCGTAGGGATACTTGAAGAGGAAACAAATCATAGAGACAAAACTGAGAACTCCTTTATTTTGTCAAGTTTCAAAGAGCTACTACAAACCATGTTGGATTTAGAATTCCAAATTCATCTATCTATATATGAGAGAACAGAGTGAAACCTAAATATAAAAACGAAAACTGTAGACGAACGCTTCAACATAGAAGAACAAAATTTGGTGAGCCAATTGGGACTTGTGTACTAATCATTACCACCAAGTATCATCAAGATTGGGTGAAAAAATATTTGCTGGTATTTCGGAAACATGTAATTTCTTAGAAGCTTGGCAAACTCTCTCAATGAAAGTGCTTTTCCACAGTCTGTGCCTAGGGCTACTTGAAGAGGAAACAATCCATAGAGACAAAACTGAGAACTCCTTTATTTTGTCAAGTTTCAAAGAGCTACTACAATCCATGTTGGATTTAGAGTTCCAAATTCATATATCTATATAGGAGAGAACAGAGAGAAACCTAAATATAAAAACTGCTACAGTAGACGAACGCTTCAACCTAGAAGAACAAAATTTGGTGAGCCAATTGGGATTTGTGTACTGATCATTACCACCAAGTATCATCAAGATTGGGTGAAAAAATATTTGCTGGTATTTCGGAAACTTGTAATTTCTTAGAATGTTGGCAAACTATCTCAATGAAAGTGCTTTTCCACAGTATGTGCCTAGGGCTACTTGAAGAGGAAACAAACCATAGAGACAAAACTGAGAACTCCTTTATTTTGTCAAGTTTCAAAGAGCTACTACAAACCATGTTGGATTTAGAGTTCCAAATTCATCTATCTATATAGGAGAGAACAGAGGGAAACCTAAATATAAAAACTGCTACTGTAGACGAACGCGTCAACCTAGAAGAAAAAAATTTGGTGAGCAAAGTGGGATTTGTGTACTGATCATTAGCAATAAGTATCATCAAGATTGGGTGAAAAAATATTTGCTGGTATTTCAGAAACTAGTTATTTCTTAGAAGCTTGGCAACCCCTCTCAATGAAAGTGCTTTTCCACAGTGTGTGCCTAGTGCTACTAGAAGAGGAAACAAACCATAGAGACAAAACTGAGAACTCCTTTATTTTGTCAAGTTTCAAAGAGCTACTACAAACCATGTTGGATTTAGATTCCAAATTCATCTATCTATATATGAGAGAACAGAGTGAAACCTAAATATAAAAACGACTACTGTAGACGAACGCTTCAAACTAGAAGAACAAAGTTTGGTGAGCCAAGTGGGATCTGTGTACTGATCATTCCCACCAAGTATCATCAAGATTGGGTTGAAAAATATTTGCTGGTATTTCGGAAACTCGTTATTTCTTAGAAGCTTGGCAACACCTGTCAATGAAAGTGGTTTTCCACAGTCTATGCCTAGGGCTATTTGAAGAGGAAACAAACCATAGAGACAAATTTCAGAACTTCTTTATTTTGTCAAGTTTCATAGAGCTACTACAAACCATGTTGGATTTAGAGCTCCAAATTCATCTATCTATATATGAGAGAACAGAGTGAAACCTAAATATAAAAACTGCTACTGTAGACGAACGCTTCAACCTAGAAGAAAAAAATTTGGTGAGCCCAGTGGGATTTGTGTACTGATCATTAGCAATAAGTATCATCAAGATTGGGTGAAAAAATATTTGCTGGTATTTCAGAAACTCGTTATTTCTTAGAAGCTTGGCAACCCCTCTCAATGAAAGTGCTTTTCCACAGTGTGTGCCTAGTGCTACTTGAAGAGGAAACAAACCATAGAGACAAAACTGAGAACTCCTTTATTTTGTCAAGTTTCAAAGAGCTACTACAAACCATGTTGGATTTAGAGTTCCAAATTCATCTATCTATACAGGAGAGAACAGAGGGAAACCTAAATATAAAAACTGCTACTGTAGACGAACGCTTCAAACTAGAAGAACAAAATTTGGTGAGCCAAGTGGGATCTGTGTACTGATCATTAGCAACAAGTATCATCAAGATTGGGTGAAAAAATATTTGCTGGTATTTCAGAAACTCGTTATTTCTTAGAAGCTTGGCAACCCCTCTCAATGAAAGTGCTTTTCCACAGTGTGTGCCTAGTGCTAATTGAAGAGGAAACAATCCATAGAGAGAAAACTGAGAACTCCTTTATTTTGTCAAGTTTCAAAGAGCTACTACAAACAATGTTGGATTTAGATTCCAAATTCATCTATCTATATATGAGAGAACAAAGTGAAACCTAAATATAAAAACGACTACTGTAGATGAACGCTTCAAACTAGAAGAACAAAATTTGGTGAGCCAAGTGGGATCTGTGTACTGATCATTCCAACCAAGTATCATCAAGATTGGGTGAAAATATATTTGCTGGTATTTCGGAAACTCGTTATTTCTTAGAAGCTTGTCAACACCTCTCAATGAAAGTGCTTTTCCACAGTGTGTGCCTAGGGCTACTTGAAGAGGAAACAAACCATAGAGACAAAACTGAGAACTCCTTTATTTTGTCAAGTTTCAAGGAGCTACTACAAACCATGTTGGATTTAGAGTTCCAAATTCATATGTCTATATAGGAGAGAACATAGGGAAACCTAAATATAAAAACTGCTACTGTAGGCGAACGCTTCAACCTAGAAGAACACAATTTGGTGAGCCAAGTGGGATTTGTGTACTGATCATTACCACCAAGTATCATCAAGATTGGGTGAAAAAATATTTGCTGGTATTTCAGAAACTCCTTATTTCTTAGAAGCTTGGCAACCCCTCTCAATGAAAGTGCTTTTCCACAGTGTGTGCCTAGTGCTAATTGAAGAGGAAACAATCCCTAGAGACAAAACTGAGAACTCCTTTATTTTGTCAAGTTTCAAAGAGCTACTACAAACCATGTTGGATTTAGAGTTCCAAATTCATCTTTCTATATAGAAGAGAACAGAGGGAAACCTAAATATAAAAACTGCTACTGTAGAAGAATGCTTCAACCTAGAAGAACAAAATTTGGTGAGCCAAGTGGGATCTGTGTACTGATCATTAGCAACAACTATCATCAAGATTGGGTGAAAAAATATTTGCTGGTAAATCGGAAACTCGTTATTTCTTAGAAGCTTGGCAACCCCTCTCAATGAAAGTGCTTTTCCACAGTCTGCGCCTAGGGTTACTTGAAGAGGACACAAACCATAGAGACAAAACTCAGAACTCCTTTATTTTGTCAAGTTTCAAAGAGCTACTACAAACCATGTTGGATTTAGAGTTCCAAATTCATCTATCTATATATGAGAGAACAGAGTGAAACCAAAATATAAAAACGGCTACTGTAGACGAACGCTTCAACCTAGAAGAACAAAATTTGGTGAGCCAAGTGGGTACTGTGTACTGATCATTACCACCAAGTATCATCAAGATTGGGTGAAAAAATATTTGCTGACATTTCGGAAACTCGTTATTTCTTAGAAGCTTGGCAACCCCTCTCAATGAAAGTGGTTTTCCACAGTCTGTGCCTAGGGCTACTTGAAGATGAAACAAACCATAGAGACAAAACTCAGAATTCTTTATTTTGTCAAGTTTCAAAGAGCTACTACAAACCATGTTGGATTTAGAGTTCCAAATTCATCTATCTATATATGAGAGAACAGAGTGAAACCTAAATATAAAAACTGCTACTGTAGACGAACGCTTCAACCTAGAAGAGCAAAATTTGGTGAGCCAAGTGGGATCTCTGTACTGATCATTTCCACCAAGTATCATCAAGATTGATTGAAAAAATATTTGCTGGTATTTTGGAAACTCGTTATTTCTTAGAAGCTTGGCAACCCCTCTCAATGAAAGTGCTTTTCCACAGTCTGTGCCTAGGGCTACTTGAAGTGGAAACAAACCATAGAGACAAAACTGAGACCTCCTATATTTTGTCAAGATTCAAAGAGCTACTACAATCCATGTTGGATTTAAAGTTCCAAATTCATCTATCTATATAGGAGAGAACAGAGAGAAACCTAAATATAAAAACTGCTACTGTAGACGAACGCTTCAACCTAGAAGAACAAAATTTGGTGAGCCAAGTGGGATTTGTGTACTGATCATTAGCAACAAGTATCATCAAAATTGGGTGAAAAAATATTTGCTGGTATTTCGGAAACTCGTTATTTCTTAGAAGCTTGGCAACACCTCTCAATGAAAGTGCTTTTCCACAGTCTGTGCCTAGGGCTAATTGAAGAGGAAACAATCCATAGAGACAAAACTGAGAACTCCGTTATTTTCTCAAGTTTCAAAGAGCTACTACAAACCATGTTGGATTTAGAGATCCAAATTCATCTATGTATACAGGAGAGAATAGAGCGAAACCTAAATATAAAAACTGCTACTGTAGACGAACGCTTCAACCTAGAAGAACAAAATTTGGTGAGCCAAGTGGGATCTGTGTACTGATCATTATCAACAGGTATCATCAAGATTGGGTGAAAAAATATTTGCTGGTATTTCGGAAACTCGTTATTTCTTAGAAGCTTGGCAACCCCTCTCAATGAAAGTGCTTTTCCACAGTCTGTGCCTAGGGCTACTTGAAGAGGAAACAACCATAGAGACAAAACTGAGAACTCCTTTATTTTGTCAAGTTTCAAAGAGCTACTACAAACCATGTTGGATTTAGAGTTCCAAATTCATCTATCTATATATGAGAGAACAGAGTGAAACCTAAATATAAAAACTGCTACTGTAGACGAACGCTTCAACCTAGAAGAACAAAATTTGGTGAGCCAAGTGGGATCTGTGTACTGATCATTACCACCAAGTATCATCAAGATTGGGTGAAAAAATATTTGCTGGTATTTCGGAAACTCGTAATTTCTTAGAAGCTTGGCAACCACTCTCAATGAAAGTGCTTCCACAGTCTGTGCCTAGGGCTACTTGAAGACGAAAAAAACCATAGAGACAAAACTGAGAACTCCTTTATTTTGTCAAGTATCAAAGAGCTATTGCAAACCATGTTGGATTTAGAGTTCCAAATTCATCTATCTATATATAAGAGATCAGAGTGAAACCTAAATATAAAAACTGCTATTGTAGACGAACGCTTCAACCTAGAAGAACAAAACTTGGTGAGCCAAGTGGGATCTGTGTACTGATCATTACCACCAAGTATCATCAAGATTGGGTGAAAAAATATTTGCTGGTATTTCGGAAAGTCGTTATTTCTTAGAAGCTTGGCAACACCTCTCAATGAAAGTGGTTTTCCACAGTCTGTGCCTAGGGCTATTTGAAGAGGAAACAAACCATAGAGACAAATCTCAGAATTTCTTTATTTTGTCAAGTTTCAAAGAGCTACTACAATCCATGTTGAATTTAGAGTTCCAAATTCATCTATCTATATAGGAGAGAACAGAGAGAAACCTAAATATAAAAACTGCTACTGTAGACGAACGCTTCAACCTAGAAGAACAAAATTGGGTGAGCCAATTGGGATTTGTGTACTGATCATTACCACCAAGTATCATCAAGATTGGGTGAAAAAATATTTGCTGGTATTTCGGAAACTTGTAATTTCTTAGAAGCTTGGCAAACTCTCTCAATGAAAGTGCTTTTCCACAGTCTGTGCCTAGGGCTACTTGAAGAGGAAACAAACCATAGAGAAAAAACTAAGAACTCCTTTATTTTGTCAAGTTTCAAGGAGCTACTACAAACCATGTTGGATTTGGAGTTCCAAATTCATATGTCTATATAGGAGAGAACATAGGGAAACCTAAATATAAAAACTGCTACTGTAGGCGAACGCTTCAACCTAGAATAACACAATTTGGTGAGCCAAGTGGGATTTGTGTACTGATCATTAGCACCAAGTATCTTCAAGATTGGGTGAAAAAATATTTGCTGGTATTTCAGAAACTCCTTATTTCTTAGAAGCTTGGCAACCCCTCTCAATGAAAGTGCTTTTCCACAGTGTGTGCCTAGTGCTAATTGAAGAGGAAACAATCTCTAGAGACAAAACTGAGAACTCCTTTATTTTGTCAAGTTTCAAAGAGCTACTACAAACCATGTTGGATTTAGAGTTCCAAATTCATCTTTCTATATAGAAGAGAACAGAGGGAATCCTAAATATAAAAACTGCTACTGTAGAAGAATGCTTCAACCTAGAAGAACAAAATTTGGTGAGCCAAGTGGGATCTGTGTACTGATCATTAGCAACAACTATCATCAAGATTGGGTGAAAAAATATTTGCTGGTACATCGGAAACTCGTTATTTCTTAGAAGCTTGGCAACCCCTCTCAATGAAAGTGCTTTTCCACAGTCTGCGCCTAGGGTTACTTGAAGAGGACACAAACCATAGAGACAAAACTCAGAACTCCTTTATTTTGTCAAGTTTCAAAGAGCTACTACAAACCATGTTGGATTTAGAGTTCCAAATTCATCTATCTATATATGAGAGAACAGAGTGAAACCTAAATATAAAAACGGCTACTGTAGACGAACGCTTCAACCTAGAAGAACAAAATTTGGTGAGCCAAGTGGGTACTGTGTACTGATCATTACCACCAAGTATCATCAAGATTGGGTGAAAAAATATTTGCTGACATTTCGGAAACTCGTTATTTCTTAGAAGCTTGGCAACCCCTCTCAATGAAAGTGGTTTTCCACAGTCTGTGCCTAGGGCTACTTGAAGATGAAACAAACCATAGAGACAAAACTCAGAATTCTTTATTTTGTCAAGTTTCAAAGAGCTACTACAAACCATGTTGGATTTAGAGTTCCAAATTCATCTATCTATATATGAGAGAACAGAGTGAAACCTAAATATAAAAACTGCTACTGTAGACGAACGCTTCAACCTAGAAGAGCAAAATTTGGTGAGCCAAGTGGGATCTCTGTACTGATCATTTCCACCAAGTATCATCAAGATTGATTGAAAAAATATTTGCTGGTATTTTCGAAACTCGTTATTTCTTAGAAGCTTGGCAACCCCTCTCAATGAAAGTGCTTTTCCACAGTCTGTGCCTAGGGCTACATGAAGTGGAACCAAACCATAGAGACAAAACTGAGACCTCCTATATTTTGTCAAGATTCAAAGAGCTACTACAATCCATGTTGGATTTAAAGTTCCAAATTCATCTATCTATATAGGAGAGAACAGAGAGAAACCTAAATATAAAAACTGCTACTGTAGACGAACGCTTCAACCTAGAAGAACAAAATTTGGTGAGCCAAGTGGGATTTGTGTACTGATCATTAGCAACAAGTATCATCAAAATTGGGTGAAAAAATATTTGCTGGTATTTCGGAAACTCGTTATTTCTTAGAAGCTTGGCAACACCTCTCAATGAAAGTGCTTTTCCACAGTCTGTGCCTAGGGCTAATTGAAGTGGAAACAATCCATAGAGACAAAACTGAGAACTCCGTTATTTTGTCAAGTTTCAAAGAGCTACTACAAGCCATGTTGGATTTAGAGATCCAAATTCATCTATGTATACAGGAGAGAATAGAGCGAAACCTAAATATAAAAACTGCTACTGTAGACGAACGCTTCAACCTAGAAGAACAAAATTTGGTGAGCCAAGTGGGATCTGTGTACTGATCATTATCAACAGGTATCATCAAGATTGGGTGAAAAAATATTTGCTGGTATTTCGGAAACTCGTTATTTCTTAGAAGCTTGGCAACCCCTCTCAATGAAAGTGCTTTTCCACAGTCTGTGCCTAGGGCTACTTGAAGAGGAAACAACCATAGAGACAAAACTGAGAACTCCTTTATTTTGTCAAGTTTCAAAGAGCTACTACAAACCATGTTGGATTTAGAGTTCCAAATTCATCTATCTATATATGAGAGAACAGAGTGAAACCTAAATATAAAAACTGCTACTGTAGACGAACGCTTCAACCTAGAAGAACAAAATTTGGTGAGCCAAGTGGGATATGTGTACTGATCATTACCACCAAGTATCATCAAGATTGGGTGAAAAAATATTTGCTGGTATTTCGGAAACTCGTAATTTCTTAGAAGCTTGGCAACCACTCTCAATGAAAGTGCTTCCACAGTCTGTGCCTAGGGCTACTTGAAGACGAAAAAAACCATAGAGACAAAACTGAGAACTCCTTTATTTTGTCAAGTATCAAAGAGCTATTACAAACCATGTTGGATTTAGAGTTCCAAATTCATCTATCTATATATAAGAGATCAGAGTGAAACCTAAATATAAAAACTGCTATTGTAGACGAACGCTTCAACCTAGAAGAACAAAATTTGGTGAGCCAAGTGGGATCTGTGTACTGATCATTACCACCAAGTATCATCAAGATTGGGTGAAAAAATATTTGCTGGTATTTCGGAAACTTGTAATTTCTTAGAAGCTTGGCAAACTCTCTAAATGAAAGTACTTTTCCACAGTCTGTGCCTAGGGCTACTTGAAGAGGAAACAAACCATAGAGACAAAACTGAGAACTCCTTTATTTTGTCAAGTTTCAACGAGCTAGTAGAAACCATGTTGGATTTAGAGTTCCAAATTCATATATCTATATAGGAGAGAACAGAGGGAAACCTAAATATAAAAACTGCTACTGTAGGCGAACGCTTCAACCTAGAAGAACACAATTTGGTGAGCCAAGTGGGATTTGTGTACTGATCATTACCAACAAGTATCATCAAGATTAGGTGAAAAAATATTTGCTGGTATTTTGGAAACTCTTTATTTCTTAGAAGATTGGCAACCCCTCTCAATGAAACTGCTTTTCCACAGTGTGTGCCTATTGCTAATTGAAGAGGAAACAATCCATAGAGACAAAACTGAGAACTCCTTTATTTTGTCAAGTTTCAAAGAGCTACAACAATCCATGTTGGATTTAAAGTTCCAAATTAATCTATCTATATAGGGGAGAAGAGAGAGAAACCTAAATATAAAAAACTGCTACTGTAGACGAATGCTTCAACCTAGAAGAACAAAATTTGGTGAGCCAAGTGGGATTTGTGTACTGATCATTACCACCAAGTATCATCAAGATTGGGTGAAAAAATATTTGCTGGTATTTTGGAAACACGTTATTTCTTAGCAGCTTTGCAACCCATCTAAATGAAAGTGCTTACACAGTCTGTGCGTAGGGCAACTTGAAGAGGAAACAAACCATAGAGACAAAACTGAGAACTCCTTTATTTTGTCAAGTTTCAAAAGCTACTACAAACCATGTTGGATTTAGAGTTCCAAATTCATATATCTATATACGAGAGAACAGAGGGTAACCTAGATATAAAAACTGCTACTGTAGATGAACGCTTCAACCTAGAAGAGCAAAATTTGGTGAGTCAAGTGGGATTTGTGTACTGATCATTAGCAACAATTATCATCAAGATTGGGTGAAAAAATATTTGCTGGTATTTCGGAAACTCGTTATTTCTTAGAAGCTTGGCAACCCCTCTCAATGAAAGTGGTTTTCCACAGTCTGTGCCTAGGGCTACTTGAAGAGGAAACAAACCACAGAGACAAAACTCAGAACTCCTTTATTTTGTGAAGTTTCAAAGAGCTACTACAAACCATGTTGGATTTAAAGTTCCAAATTCATCTATCTATATAGGAGAGAACAGAGGGAAACCTAAATATAAAAACTGCCACAGTAGACGAAAGCTTCAAACTAGAAGAACAAAATTTGGTGAGCCAAGTGGGATTTGTGTACTGATCATTACCACCAAGTATCATCAAGATTGGGTGAAAGAATATTTGCTGGTATTTCGGAAACTTGTAATTTCTTAGAAGCTTGGCAACCACTCTCAATGAAAGTGCTTTTCCACAGTCTGCGCCTAGGGCTACTTGAGGAGGAAACAAACCATTGAGACAAACTGAGAACTCCTTTATTTTGTCAAGTTAAAAGAGCTACTACAAACCATGTTGGATTTAGAGTTCCAAATTCATCTATCTATATAGGAGAGAACAGAGAGAAACCTAAATATAAAAACTGCTACTGTAGACGAACGCTTCAACCTAGAAGAACAAAATTTGGTGAGCCAAGTGGGATTTGTGTACTGATCATTAGCAACAAGTATCATCAAAATTGGGTGAAAAAATATTTGCTGGTATTTCGGAAACTCGTTATTTCTTAGAAGCTTGGCAACACCTCTCAATGAAAGTGCTTTTCCACAGTCTGTGCCTAGGGCTAATTGAAGTGGAAACAATCCATAGAGACAAAACTGAGAACTCCGTTATTTTGTCAAGTTTCAAAGAGCTACTACAAGCCATGTTGGATTTAGAGATCCAAATTCATCTATGTATACAGGAGAGAATAGAGCGAAACCTAAATATAAAAACTGCTACTGTAGACGAACGCTTCAACCTAGAAGAACAAAATTTGGTGAGCCAAGTGGGATCTGTGTACTGATCATTATCAACAGGTATCATCAAGATTGGGTGAAAAAATATTTGCTGGTATTTCGGAAACTCGTTATTTCTTAGAAGCTTGGCAACCCCTCTCAATGAAAGTGCTTTTCCACAGTCTGTGCCTAGGGCTACTTGAAGAGGAAACAACCATAGAGACAAAACTGAGAACTCCTTTATTTTGTCAAGTTTCAAAGAGCTACTACAAACCATGTTGGATTTAGAGTTCCAAATTCATCTATCTATATAGGAGAGAACAGAGGGAAACCTAAATATAAAAATTGCTACTGTAGACGAAAGCTTCAAACTAGAAGAACAAAATTTGGTGAGCCAAGTGGGATTTGTGTACTGATCATTACCACCAAGTATCATCAAGATTGGGTGAAAAAATATTTGCTTGTATTTCGGAAACTTGTAATTTCTTAGAAGCTTGGCAACGACTCTCAATGAAAGTGCTTTTCCACATCTGCGCCTAGGGCTACTTGAGGAGGAAACAAACCATTGAGACAAAACTGAGAACTCCTTTATTTTGTCAAGTTTCAAAGAGCTACTACAAACCATGTTGGATTTAGAGTTCCAAATTCATATATCTATATAGGAGAGAAGAGAGGGAAACCTAAATATAAAAACTGCTACTGTAGACGAACGCTTCAATGTAGAAGAACAAAATTTGGTGAGCCAAGTGGGATTTGTGTAATGATCATTACCACCAAGTATCATCAAGATTGGGTGAAAAAATATTTGCTGGTATTTCGGAAACTTGTAATTTCTTAGAAGCTTGGATACCCCTCTCAATGAAAGTGCTTTTCCACAGTCTGTGCCTAGGGCTACTTGAAGAGGAAACAAACCATAGAAACAAAACTGAAAACTCCTTTATTTTGTCAAGTTTCAAAGAGCTACTACAAACCATGTTGGATTTAGAGTTCCAAATTCATATATCTATATACGAGAGAACAGAGGGTAACCTAGATATAAAAACTGCTACTGTAGATGAACGCTTCAACCTAGAAGAGCAAAATTTGGTGAGTCAAGTGGGATTTGTGTACTGATCATTAGCAACAATTATCATCAAGATTGGGTGAAAAAATATTTGCTGGTATTTCGGAAACTCGTTATTTCTTAGAAGCTTGGCAACCCCTCTCAATGAAAGTGGTTTTCCACAGTCTGTGCCTAGGGCTACTTGAAGAGGAAACAAACCACAGAGACAAAACTCAGAACTCCTTTATTTTGTGAAGTTTCAAAGAGCTACTACAAACCATGTTGGATTTAAAGTTCCAAATTCATCTATCTATATAGGATAGAACAGAGGGAAACCTAAATATAAAAACTGCCACAGTAGACGAAAGCTTCAAACTAGAAGAACAAAATTTGGTGAGCCAAGTGGGATTTGTGTACTGATCATTACCACCAAGTATCATCAAGATTGGGTGAAAGAATATTTGCTGGTATTTCGGAAACTTGTAATTTCTTAGAAGCTTGGCAACCACTCTCAATGAAAGTGCTTTTCCACAGTCTGCGCCTAGGGCTACTTGAGGAGGAAACAAACCATTGAGACAAACTGAGAACTCCTTTATTTTGTCAAGTTAAAAGAGCTACTACAAACCATGTTGGATTTAGAGTTCCAAATTCATCTATCTATATAGGAGAGAACAGAGAGAAACCTAAATATAAAAACTGCTACTGTAGACGAACGCTTCAACCTAGAAGAACAAAATTTGGTGAGCCAAGTGGGATTTGTGTACTGATCATTAGCAACAAGTATCATCAAAATTGGGTGAAAAAATATTTGCTGGTATTTCGGAAACTCGTTATTTCTTAGAAGCTTGGCAACACCTCTCAATGAAAGTGCTTTTCCACAGTCTGTGCCTAGGGCTAATTGAAGTGGAAACAATCCATAGAGACAAAACTGAGAACTCCGTTATTTTGTCAAGTTTCAAAGAGCTACTACAAGCCATGTTGGATTTAGAGATCCAAATTCATCTATGTATACAGGAGAGAATAGAGCGAAACCTAAATATAAAAACTGCTACTGTAGACGAACGCTTCAACCTAGAAGAACAAAATTTGGTGAGCCAAGTGGGATCTGTGTACTGATCATTATCAACAGGTATCATCAAGATTGGGTGAAAAAATATTTGCTGGTATTTCGGAAACTCGTTATTTCTTAGAAGCTTGGCAACCCCTCTCAATGAAAGTGCTTTTCCACAGTCTGTGCCTAGGGCTACTTGAAGAGGAAACAACCATAGAGACAAAACTGAGAACTCCTTTATTTTGTCAAGTTTCAAAGAGCTACTACAAACCATGTTGGATTTAGAGTTCCAAATTCATCTATCTATATATGAGAGAACAGAGTGAAACCTAAATATAAAAACTGCTACTGTAGACGAACGCTTCAACCTAGAAGAACAAAATTTGGTGAGCCAAGTGGGATATGTGTACTGATCATTACCACCAAGTATCATCAAGATTGGGTGAAAAAATATTTGCTGGTATTTCGGAAACTCGTAATTTCTTAGAAGCTTGGCAACCACTCTCAATGAAAGTGCTTCCACAGTCTGTGCCTAGGGCTACTTGAAGACGAAAAAAACCATAGAGACAAAACTGAGAACTCCTTTATTTTGTCAAGTATCAAAGAGCTATTACAAACCATGTTGGATTTAGAGTTCCAAATTCATCTATCTATATATAAGAGATCAGAGTGAAACCTAAATATAAAAACTGCTATTGTAGACGAACGCTTCAACCTAGAAGAACAAAATTTGGTGAGCCAAGTGGGATCTGTGTACTGATCATTACCACCAAGTATCATCAAGATTGGGTGAAAAAATATTTGCTGGTATTTCGGAAACTTGTAATTTCTTAGAAGCTTGGCAAACTCTCTAAATGAAAGTACTTTTCCACAGTCTGTGCCTAGGGCTACTTGAAGAGGAAACAAACCATAGAGACAAAACTGAGAACTCCTTTATTTTGTCAAGTTTCAACGAGCTAGTAGAAACCATGTTGGATTTAGAGTTCCAAATTCATATATCTATATAGGAGAGAACAGAGGGAAACCTAAATATAAAAACTGCTACTGTAGGCGAACGCTTCAACCTAGAAGAACACAATTTGGTGAGCCAAGTGGGATTTGTGTACTGATCATTACCAACAAGTATCATCAAGATTAGGTGAAAAAATATTTGCTGGTATTTTGGAAACTCTTTATTTCTTAGAAGATTGGCAACCCCTCTCAATGAAACTGCTTTTCCACAGTGTGTGCCTATTGCTAATTGAAGAGGAAACAATCCATAGAGACAAAACTGAGAACTCCTTTATTTTGTCAAGTTTCAAAGAGCTACAACAATCCATGTTGGATTTAAAGTTCCAAATTAATCTATCCATATAGGGGAGAAGAGAGAGAAACCTAAATATAAAAAACTGCTACTGTAGACGAATGCTTCAACCTAGAAGAACAAAATTTGGTGAGCCAAGTGGGATTTGTGTACTGATCATTACCACCAAGTATCATCAAGATTGGGTGAAAAAATATTTGCTGGTATTTTGGAAACACGTTATTTCTTAGCAGCTTTGCAACCCATCTAAATGAAAGTGCTTACACAGTCTGTGCGTAGGGCAACTTGAAGAGGAAACAAACCATAGAGACAAAACTGAGAACTCCTTTATTTTGTCAAGTTTCAAAAGCTACTACAAACCATGTTGGATTTAGAGTTCCAAATTCATCTATCTATATAGGAGAGAACAGAGGGAAACCTAAATATAAAAATTGCTACTGTAGACGAAAGCTTCAAACTAGAAGAACAAAATTTGGTGAGCCAAGTGGGATTTGTGTACTGATCATTACCACCAAGTATCATCAAGATTGGGTGAAAAAATATTTGCTTGTATTTCGGAAACTTGTAATTTCTTAGAAGCTTGGCAACGACTCTCAATGAAAGTGCTTTTCCACATCTGCGCCTAGGGCTACTTGAGGAGGAAACAAACCATTGAGACAAAACTGAGAACTCCTTTATTTTGTCAAGTTTCAAAGAGCTACTACAAACCATGTTGGATTTAGAGTTCCAAATTCATATATCTATATAGGAGAGAAGAGAGGGAAACCTAAATATAAAAACTGCTACTGTAGATGAACGCTTCAACCTAGAAGAGCAAAATTTGGTGAGTCAAGTGGGATTTGTGTACTGATCATTAGCAACAATTATCATCAAGATTGGGTGAAAAAATATTTGCTGGTATTTCGGAAACTCGTTATTTCTTAGAAGCTTGGCAACCCCTCTCAATGAAAGTGGTTTTCCACAGTCTGTGCCTAGGGCTACTTGAAGAGGAAACAAACCACAGAGACAAAACTCAGAACTCCTTTATTTTGTGAAGTTTCAAAGAGCTACTACAAACCATGTTGGATTTAAAGTTCCAAATTCATCTATCTATATAGGAGAGAACAGAGGGAAACCTAAATATAAAAACTGCCACAGTAGACGAAAGCTTCAAACTAGAAGAACAAAATTTGGTGAGCCAAGTGGGATTTGTGTACTGATCATTACCACCAAGTATCATCAAGATTGGGTGAAAGAATATTTGCTGGTATTTCGGAAACTTGTAATTTCTTAGAAGCTTGGCAACCACTCTCAATGAAAGTGCTTTTCCACAGTCTGCGCCTAGGGCTACTTGAGGAGGAAACAAACCATTGAGACAAACTGAGAACTCCTTTATTTTGTCAAGTTAAAAGAGCTACTACAAACCATGTTGGATTTAGAGTTCCAAATTCATCTATCTATAAAGGAGAGAACAGAGGGAAACCTAAATATAAAAACTGCTACTGTAGACGAACGCTTCAACGTAGAAGAACAAAATTTGGT